>NC_137006.1:36368370-36375870 GCF_032717465.1 Coenobita brevimanus | reverse complement strand
CTACCGGTCCCTCCTTCATACAACAGGCCTTGCATCCTCCACTCACTGCAGCCTTCAATAGAGAGAGTTGCGGCAACTGACGACAATGCACCATGTTGCCTCCCATCCTCGATCCTAACGCCCGCTCAACCGGTCTGCTGTTCCCAGATTTTATTTCCCTTTTTTTTTTTTTTTTTCGTTTCTTAATGACTTGGTGAGTTTAGACGTTTTCGGCATTAAATATACTGTATCATTCATGATTGTTAACATTGTTTATGAGAGAGTGCTTGATATTACGAGGATATATAGACAATGGTTACGTCGGATTTCACTACCGAAAAAAAAAAATAATAATAAATAAGAGACCTGTACACTTATGTTTTCAAACTGAACCCCCATTATGATGTCCTTATAGCAGAGGGTAAGCATAACCTGCACTCCTTACTGCAGTACCTTTCACATAATTTGAAAACATACGAGGATGACTGCATGGGTAAGGCAGTCTTGTTTATTTATAGGCTAACCCTAAAATTTTTTATCCATTTAAGTATCTATGAATTAAGGATTTTTATATTTTTGTATTCTATGATGACTTATTGAGTAACTCATATTAATCTCCCCCAAACAGTGGAATATGATATTCAGCGTTTCATCGTAATTAAAAATTAAAATCATTAAGAGTCTTACAAACAATTAATTTGTGGAAAACCACATTTGTGCGATTTTTTAATATCATTACTAGGAAAACAAATGAACTGCAAGTTCTTGACAGTTTCGAAAACAAATAATGTGGATTATATATGAATTATACAGTAGCTGTTATTGAGTCATTAAGCTTGCCAGTCAAACCCCGTGCCTCAATGGTGGAGTCAGCAGTTGTGGCATGACTTTTATTTTAAACATTTAACCATAAGTTACAAGACTGCCAGGGATATCCTAACGATCATTCAATATGTAGGAAAAGGAAGTGTTTCAGGGATCAAATATTAGAATTACAAGTAATATATTTCATAAAATACAAGCTTAAATTAACCGACGGCAAATGACATCATTTGCTATATAGTTTTTCAAGTGGGCTTTTATTTCCCATTTCTTTCTTATCCGGGGATTTCTGGAAAAACTGTGCATCATCATCCCTCGTCCTTGTCGGGTAGAGCATCCCCAGGCAACACAGCGAGGCATATTTATTGAAGAAATCCAATTAAGCACAGTTAAAAGCAAAAAGCGTACTGGACATTCTATTTCCTGAGGGTCACGTGACCAGGCGGGCTAGATCACAATAGTCGCAACTGTTTCTATAAAAGGTTCACTACTAGTCAAAGCCTCGACCTGCTGAGCCGATACTTTCTGGATTCAATAATAGCTGGAAAGTGGGTTGGCAAGGCTTTGTGTCCTACGTAGGAGTGGAAGAGGCTTAATAAAACTAAAATAAATATATGAACTGACAAGGGAAAATAAATCTAATAATATTTCATTAGATTATCATTACAGAGATAGGTTCTGTGATTACCTATTTAAATGTATACTAGAAGGTCAATTAGTTTTGATCATCATGAAGTAATGGGAGTGAGAAATAGAGCATTCTTATATCAAACATTAGGAGACTCAGTGAATAACTCAGCTATTTTTTCGTTATACAACTTCACTTTCCGCCAGTAGTCTTACAAAATTCCTTCTCATATATGGCATTCTCCATTTTATGTCGTTCTTCATCATCACCTTTAAGGATGACCACTTCTAGCAAGTTGTAAGCTTCTTCATACCTAGTCCACCTCTCTTTCAGTTTACTCATAAGACTATGGTGTTTCTTTACCTGTTCTCACACTTTGTTCTAGCCTTTGTGAGTCATCTCTCTCTCTCTCTCTCTCTCTCTCTCTCTCACACACACACACACACACACACACACATAGCTATTTCGCAATCCTAATCATGCATCCTACAAATCTACAGTATATTGGTTAATAAACCTAGCATGAAGCAGCTTTCGAATTAGGAGTGACTGCAAGGCTTGATACCCTCAAATGACGATGAAGCTGGCAGGGGGTTTAGGGGATACAAGCATTTTAGCAAGACTACATCCTGGGATTGTTTACGCTCTCACAAATCTTCCACGAGTTCCCAAGGGTTGTCCGTGCCCCCTCCGTGTTGATTCGAAGTTTAATTAACTTACATAAATAATGGAAACCATGATTTATAACTTCATGAAATTATACAGAGAAATGTAACTTCCTCCAGATTTCTAGCCTTGTATAAAAACTAAAGCAAGTTATCTGTTTCAATGCTGGAATATGAAATTTTCCTGGGAATTCCAGAGTCTGAACAATAATTACAATACATTGTAAATAATCTTTATTAATCCCAGTATATACATAAATTAATAATTACATATACAACTGTCCTAAAGTCAGAAATAGTAGCATTTATTTGAAGGAGCTTTGTAAGGACCATTAGCCAAGCAAAAAGAGACATTTCAGTAAGTTTTACAAAACTTTTACAACCATCAACCCATAATTTTGTATTTGCTTCGTCTAGCTTCTAACAACGGCACTTATACACAAAACGCATGCACTTATCACATTGTGTACACAAGAAAACCCACTGGGGGAGAAAGTTTCCACAAGTTGTGCCGTGGTTAAGATTAGCCACGTTCGTATAACTTTGTCTGGCGCTGCCAAGCAGCGTTCTGTGCCTCAACAAAGATTTGTGAACTGGATCCTTGTTGGGTTTTAGTGTAAAGTGATGACTGTTCTACGTTTCCAGATGTTGGGAATGTTACATTGTGCATGGTCTGATGTTTGTAAGGGAATGGGATACCGTGTGATTCTACGTGTTTCAGGTACAGGTTGCTGATACAAGCCCCGTAGCCAGACTTTTCGAAGGGGGAGGGTCGTTTTCTGCTGAATCTGGACTTGCATAACGCAGTCCGGCTGGTCAAGAAGGTCTGTTGCATGCTTTGTCCATGGGGGTCTGGGTGAATGCATAAGCGATGCTGAGAAGCAGAACAACATTTCTGAACAATGAGTGACTCTTTTTGCATTGACATTAGAAAAAATAAATAAGAGATCATAAGAGAGTAATGCCTTTGAAAGGCAGGTGGGGTGGTCGTCTTATCCTCCCGACCCTCCTCCCAGGGCTACAGAGGTTGTGCTGCCATCGCATCCCTGTGCCCATAGACTTGTTTTTTCTTAATGATGTTGACAATGTTACTTACATCCCATTCTGCAGTGAAAAGGATTATATGTATGGTCGAAGGGATTGAACAGCCTATGCATAGAGGAATACATAGAAACCAATGTGTGGGTTGGTGTAAGTTGACATGTCTGCGTAGTTGCCCATGAAAATGAATGGTTATTTGAAATGATGGAAGAAGGTTGGGTGTTTATAATGATGCTGAGTGTAGATCTTGGCAGGTGGTGACTGTCTGTGACTTAGTGATGCTGTAATGTTCCTTTTATAGACTGAATGGGTATCTAGAAGGGCTGAGTGTTGGTACGAAGGCTTTTCCAGTCTTCTGTTATATTGTGTACACATTATCGCAAATGTTCCAGTGCTTGGTAGTTTAAGTTGCTTGGAGCTTTTTCACTGTCTTCCGTATGTGTGATGGTGTTGTTTTGTGTTTGTGAGAGTTGCATTGTTTTTATGAGACGAACAATGTCTCTTGTGAAGTTTGGGTTATAGTGTCCTCTGCTTCATACCTGAATGTGGTATTTTTTTTAATGCAAAGGAAGAAAAGAACCAAAAGCCAGGAGCCCGCAAATTGTTCCAAGAAAATCAAAACAAAACAAAAGAAAGCATATGAAGTGAGTGGATGAGAAACAGGGGGGCGTGGAGGAAGTTGAGAGAGGGAAGAAACAGTTATATGCTTAGAGAGGAAAGAGAGAGGTGAAGAGATTAGTAAGAGAGAGTAAGTAGAGACTGGATGAGGAATTTGGAAAAATTTGAGTGTAAAGTGGAGGAAATGTAAGAAAATGTTCTGGAAAGAGGTAAAGTGAGTTAGACAGGGTGATAAAGAAGTTAGTCAGGGAGTGAAAGATGAAAATGGAGATTTCTAGTGGAGAAGAGAAAAAAGAAAGTGAGCAGATGGAGAGAACACTTTAGGAAATTGTAGAACATAGAGAATGAAAGTAAGGCGAGTATAAATGGCTGGGGAATGGCTAGGAGACGGAGGGATGTGAGAAGAAGAAAGAAGTTGTGGAAGCAATGAAGAAAAAGTCAAAACAGGGAAAGGCAGGAACTGAAGGAGTGTGTGGTAAAATGCTGAAGCATGGGGGAGAGATAGTAGTAGAATGGATGTGGAAGATGCGCAGATTGGCCTGGAAGGAAGGTAGAGTCCCGGAGGATTGGAAGTCAAGTATAATAATTCCCCTGTGCAAAGGAAAAGGGGAAAAAGAAGTATGTGGTAATCATAGGGACAATTGTTTACTTAGTGTAATAGGAAAAGTATATGGTAGGATACTTATTGACGGAGTTAGGGAAATAACAGAGGAATTAGTTGCGGTAGAACAGGGGAACTTTAGGAAGGGAAGCGGATGTGCTGATAAGATGGTCATTTCTTTGATCTTTAGTGGAAAAGTTTCTCAAGAAGGGAAAGTAGTTGTATGCGGCCTTCATGGATTTGGAGAAAGCATATGACAGGAGTGTTGGATAGACAAGGACTGTGGAATGTATTAAGAATATATGGAGTAGATGGGAAATTGCTGATTGCCTGTAAAGATTATGTATGAAACTGCTAAGGTTGCAGTGCGTGTGGATAGTGACCTGAGTGAATGTTTCTACTTGAAAGTTGGATACAAACAGGGATGTGTCATGTCTAAATGGTTGTTCAATCTGTATATGGATGGGGTTATAAAAGAGATGCAAGATAGGGCAGTGGATGGTGGAGTGGCCCTAATGAGAGAAGGCAATGTCTGTAAACTCCCTGTGCTGTTGTTTGCAATGATACTGTGTTAAGTGAAGCAGAGGAGGGGATCTGCTAGGCTTGGTGGGAGAGTGTGTAAGAAAAGGAATCCAAAGGTGAATGTAGGGAAGAGTAAAGTTATGGTCGTCGGGAAAAGTGAAGTCAGTGAAAGTACAGTGAGGGTTGGATGAGGTGGAAATGGAAAATGTGAGTGTGTTTAACCCCTCCGTGGTCGTGGGTATGGAATTTTACTTGCACCCCAGGCTGCTGCCGGACTCATTTTATGAAGTTTTAGACATTGACTTGTATTCTTGCCTTACTGAAGGGAAAATTTAGACACACCTATCAGTGCAAATTCCTGCTTTCCCTAGACCCATTACTCCCAAGCACGTGGAGTACCAAAGTTGCAGAAATAATAGGCAACTGATATCCACCACCACGAGGTGCCGCCGCGCGCTGCAACATAGCACATGTTGTTATCCATTATATCCAACCCCCCCCAAAAAAAAAAAAAGAAAAGCGAATGGTGCAAAAATGCTGTGAATATATTAGATTTGGTGATATCGAATGGTTTCAGTACATAATATGTTAGGATTGGCTTGAAAAAAATTATGAATATTTTTTCACCTTTTTAATGTAAAATATTTTTACGGTACTGTCGAGTTATTTTTTTTTTATGTTATCGTTGTGCCCATGCTTGGAAAAAGGAGGTAGAGGGTTGAATTTTCAGTTCTAAGTGAGAAAATTGCCTGTCCCCTGAAGGTTAGGCTCTTCCACAGGGGATGAAAGTGGAGAGTCAGATCCAATTAGGAATAGGGGAGTTGAGTCACAGCTTGCCGCTCCTCTACCAAATGCTTGGCTAAAAATAAAGTCGTAATGCAGTTTCAAGACTGCAAATAAGTCTAATTGTACGAATACAGACAAATGCAGAAATAAATACGTTTACAGATGAGGGAAAACGTATCTTTTCCGTAATAACACGTTCACCTTTCTCTGTCATTTTACCTTGTAATTTTTGCAATATATATATCCATCCATCCATCCATCATCCAATCCCTACGTTGCCCCATGAGGAGCGGCGGAGCCCGAGGCTAGGCAGTTGGTCCTGACATTTAAGATGAGGAGTGACCAACCTCAACAATCCTGAGTGGCATTACGTGAGCAAGTAAACCCCAAGCCATCCCTTGGATATAAACCTTCACCTGCTCAATCCGATTGGAGCACAATAATTACCCACTAAACCACCAGGCCCCAAAATTTGGTTATATGGTTACCACCCAGCATAGTAAATGGTTTCCTGGTGTACAGGAAACTCATTTGCCTTAATCACTCAGTGTAGTGTCACCCATAGGCCAGAAGAGGAAGAGGAGGAAAGAATGAAGGAAGGAAGAACAGAAGAGGAAGCGATAAAGTCACCCGTAGGCAGAAGGACGTGGAAAGAATGAAGGAAAAAGAAGATAGATGAAGATGGAAGGAAAGAAGGATGGAGGAGAGGACAGGGCAGACACCCATGAGCAGCACTACATTGAGTGAGTGGATGAGTGAGCACCCCCACCAACCACAATTATATATATATATATATATATATATATATATATATTTATTTATGTGAGGAAGAGAAGGGACCAAAGGCTGAGCCTGCAAAACGTTCCTTCCAAGAAAAAACAAAAAATACAAAAGAGAGCCAAATTCCAAGATCCATTCATTACGAGATGCCTGGACACACTGCGACTGGGAGACTGGAGATCATACGAAGTAAGAATTCACAGACAGAAGGAGACAGTTCCTGAGGTGACCTCTTGCATTATACAGTTGGACACAAAAGCGATGATAGGTTGCTTACAGACGGGTGCTACGCGCCTATTGTAGAAAGGTGGAGGGATGCAAGCAGACAGTTCAGAGGAGCAGAGACCATTGAAGTAGCAATAAAAAAGAGATAGAGATGCAACAGTGCGGCAAAGAGACAGAAGTTGATGGGAGCGAAGTAAGAGGAGGAGAGTTGACGATACGAAAAGCCTTTGACTCCACCCTATTGAGAAGAAATGTATGTGGGGAGCCTCCCAACACGTGACAGTCGTACTTTAAACAGGGGTGAATAAAGCCTGTGTATAAAGTCAGCAACTGTGAAGGGGTAAAGAAGGCACAGAGTCAGCTTATTGCACATAATCTCTTGGAAACAGATTTTACAAGAGATGCAATACAATCTTTCCAAGATAAATCCCGTGTGAATGAGACCCCAAGCATGTTCAAGGATGATGCAGGATTGAGCTGGCTACTTTTATACATTAATGGGTACTCCTGTGGAAGATTTCAACGGTTGATAGGTGTAAAAGCTGAGTGCTGATGCATTAAAAACAACAAGATTATTTTTACCCCAGTCAGAGACCTGAGCCAAATCAGACATTAGTTGTGCCGCTAGCCTCTTCCCTTGTTTGTCGAAGTAACTGCTGAGATGGACATTCTTGGAAACCGAATGGAAAGAAGAAGGGTGGAATCATCAGCATATGAGTGGATAAGATTAGATGTAAAACTTAGAAGATCACTGATGAATAAAAGAGAGATGGTGATAGGACAGAGCCCTGGGGAACACCACTGTTGATAGACCGGGGAGAAAAACGATGGCC
>NC_137006.1:36350392-36368270 GCF_032717465.1 Coenobita brevimanus | reverse complement strand
TTTCATTATCATTGATGGTGTGATGGATGATACAGTATTTGTGTGGTGGGAGATATCTCATGTTAGTTATCCAGCTGGCCCGGGATTGAGGAGTTGCAGGCCGAACGAATTTCTTGCCGTACCTAACTATTGCAGCGTGCTTGAGGAGTGAGGATAGCTTAGACAAATAGAATTGTACAGCGAGGTTGGATGGTGAGTGAACTGGAAAATGATAAGTACATTTAAGTACTTGGGTAGTGTGATTAGTAAGGATGGATGTTTGGAGGGCGAAGTAAACAGAAAAGGCACAGCAGGGAAGAAAAGGTTGCTGGTTCCTTGAAAGCAGTGATGAGAAACAGGGAAGCGAGCATAGAAGTGCAAAAGTTACTACATGACAGTATTGTGATACCAACTCTAACGTATGGAAGTGAAGCTTGGACGTTGCTGGAAGGACACAAGAGTGAGAGCCAGGTAAATGAGTTATTTTAGAGGAGCCTGGGGAGTCACATGGAGAGACGGGCTGATAAATGAGGTGATACAAAGGAGTGTAGTGGTGTGGATGTGTGATGTGATAGGAAGCGTTAGGAGGAATACACTGAGGTGGTTTGGCCATGTGGAGAGGATGGAGGGTGAAACTCTGACGAAGAGAGTGTATGTGAGCAGAGGTGGAGAGGGGGGAGGCTGGCGGGTGAGATTGAGGGATGGGGTAGAGAGGTACATGAGAGAGGGTGGTGTGAGTTGGGAGCAGGGCAGTGAAATGGGCAAAGGACAGGAAGCAACGTGGAGGCGTTTGTTTGTGGCCACCCTTAACGGGATTGAGGCGTCTGGCAATAGATAGATTTACATCAACACCACAACACTCCTTCATTTCCTTATGTATGTCTGTCTCCCTCTGCAATTCTATCTGCTTCACTAACATTACTAACTTCCACTACATTCACACTTGTATTGTGTCCTTCCAACAGTGGTTCTGTTTCGCTATCAAATCACAGAGTGGAGATCACAATAGTACATGCAAACATCTATTTAAAAACTTCCTCATTCACATCCCTACTTATCACCACTTTCAGGGAACCAGTGACTTTTCTACGTTGCTATACCCTTTCAAGCACTGCATCTCTTTGTAAACTTCCATCCTTACCTCCAACTTCAAAATTTAAGTACTTGAATGCACTCACATTTCTTCAGTTCCTCACTAATCCCAGCTTTACAGTGCAAGCTATGTCTTCATTTCTCTGAAAGACCGTAATTTTACTCTTATCTAGATCTGGTCTAGATTCCAAGATCCGACATACACTTCCAGACTCATTCACTAAGTCTCGCAGCTCAGCTTTATCTTTCACTTAACAACGACGTGTCGTCTGCATACAGAAGTGTAGGAATTTCCAGTTTCCACACAAAACCCTCCCTCCTTAGTAGTATTCCAGTGTCCATCTTCACTGCCTTACTTCATTTCTTTTATAATTCTATCCACATACAAATTGAATAACCACGGAGACATGGCACACCCTTCTTCAATCCAACACTCTATCTAATTCATTGTCCACACTGAAGCTCTAGCACCCCCATACATACTCCTCACAACATTCCACAATCCCAACTACTCCATGCATTTTATAACACCTTTCACAGTCCTTGTCTATCCACTTATCATATGCTTTCTCTAGATCCATGAAGTCAGCCATTAAATTCTTTCTCTTCTCAAGATACCTCCATTAAACATTTTAGGACGAATATCTCATCTATGTAGCCCCTTCCCCCTTCCTAAAATCTCCTTGTTCTTCTCCAACTAGTTCCTTTTTAAGTTATTACCCAAACTTTATCAGTGTCCTATTATACATTTTTTCCTGTTATTGGGAGAACAGATTTTTACACACTCCTCCATCCCGTTTTCTTTTTGTATATGAAGGTGAGAAGGGTCATTGTGGTAGCAGGCAGTTGGGTATGCAAGGTGGGTAAAAGTGCTGTAGTGGGCAAGCTGAGTTTGATGGGCAGGAAGGATTTGTTGGTGGAAAATAGAGTGCTGCTTTCTTGGACAACAAAGTAAAGGACTCTGCAAACAAAATGTGCATACTCAAAAAAGTTAATATCCCTTATTAGAAAGAATACACGAAAAATAAAAGAATAATTTATAAAACACCAATTACTTAAAAATATGGAGGGAGGTCCACCTCCTGAAGAACACTTAAAAACATCAGCAAAGTTGCTAGAGGCTCCTCCAAGCTTCTGAGGACAGACAGTAGGCACCATCTGCCCCTTTATGCTTATGGAGGAATCTCTGACATAGGTCCCCCAGACTTGGACACACACTCGACCAGTAAGTGACAGAACAAACTGAAGATTTGTGCCTACTGCCTGACCTCAGGAAGATGCTAGTGCTGCAAAGAAGGCAAAGAAAATGAAACCTCAGAAGATTCTTTCCCTTGATGCTGCAGTGTACAAATGAGCATAAACAAGGACTGTGCAGCAGGGGTTCCCGTGAGAGGCATAGACATTCAGTATGTTGCTATGAGGTTAGGCTAGCACTTGAAAATTACACTTTGTACAGCTGTGGGTGGCGGTTTAGGTTCCAGTCCAGACACTGCCTCTCCAACTGTGAAGTTGTCGGGGAAAGTGCAAGTACAGACTAGGCTGCTGTGGAGCCTTTCTGGAAAAAACTGCAATGAGATCATTCAGAACTCTGGACTCCTTCTCTCCCAGGTGTACAACGCTGATGAGACTTTTTTTTTTTTTTCTTTCTGAAATCCATGCCCAAGAACACCCAGGGCAAGTAAGAGTAGAGGGCCACGTCCTTCCAGGAGGAAGGTGGCCAAGGATCTGCATTTCTGCCATGTGCTGTGCAAATGCCAATGGGACCCATCGCCTGGAAGTCTATGGTGGTTGGCAGATCAAAGAGGTCAGTTGCCATAAGGTACGTTATGGATAAACTCCCAATGATATACCGCAGCAAACAGGAGTGGCTGATCCACCCGGGAGTTATTCAAGGAATGGTTCCACAATGTCTTCTGTGCCAGCAGTGATCAAGTTTCAGATTGGAAGAGCTGTTCATTGCCAGCTGTTGAAAATGTGATCTGCCATCCTTATCCTTGGACAGTGCCTCTAGCACACTCCCAGTGAAAAAGAATTAGAAGCCTATGGGTGGAGTATTTAGGTGCTTTTCCTGCCCCCCAACACAAGCTTTCTCCATAGCCTACAAGCCCATTGACCATGGCGTGACTGGAGGCCACCAAGAGGCACTACTCACTAGAACAAGCAGCTGGGTGGGAGTGCCTGGTAGTGGAGAAGGATTCCCCAGGATACCAGGGGGGCTCAATCACTTGCAAATTTTAAAGGCATACAGTATCAGGAGTGCATTCTACAGCTGGGCTGAAGCCTGGAATGAACTGGAAGCCCACCACACTCAGCAATGCTTGGGAGAAGTTGCTGGAAGGGTCTTGACGTGGAGGTTGACATTACAGGTTTTGGGCCCAGAGGACTTTACAGTGGACACTGCTCATAGTGCAGGAGAGACTGGAAGGTCACCGAGGAGAACATAGTGGACTGGCTGGAAGGAGATGCTCTGGACCTAGGCTACCATCACCAGAGTGAGTTGGAAATTGCCTCCAGTGTGGTTGAGGAAGTGGCTCATGAAGAGAGTGAAGATGAAGAAGAGGAACAACCACCCACAATGAAAGTCTCAGAGATCTGCTACCACCTGGACAAGTGTCTGGAGGGAATGGTGCAGTACGATGGGTTTGATATGTTTTATCAAGCCCTCAGGGACGCCAGAGTAGCTGCTATGAGGAGGCAACATGCTGAATTGAAGCAGAAAAAGATCTCTGACTTTTTTAAGCCAAGGGTTCCACCCAGGGAGCCTCGGCCATCCACGAGCAGTGATTCCTCCTGCAGCTTGATCAGCACTGTGTCCTCAGACTTACCTGAGCACATTTTTCAGACTGACAGTGACAGTGATTAAGTGATAAGTTCAGTAGTGAATAAGTTCTGTAAAGTAGTGGTTAAGTGTTTAGTGAATAAGTGCTGTACAGTAATGTTTAAGTGTTTAGTGTTTAGGTCCCCAGTATAGTACAAGTCATAAATATATTACAGTAATGGCCTTTATAGTGTTAACATTGCTTTACATAGTGTACAGTGTTTAGTACAGTACAGTAAAGGTGTGCCCAAAAGTGATCTTGAGCCCCCCTAACGCCTCCAAAAACTACCAAAAGTCCTCCTCCATGCCTGGAATACACCCTACAACTGCATGGAATCATGGTAAGGCAGCTTTTACTGTTTATTGTAAAAACTTTTATTTTTTCCATTTATTCCTTTTTTTTGTGTGTGTGTGCTGGGGGGGAGGGAATTAAAGTTCATCCCTACAACTCAGCAAATAGGCTAACTTGGCAAGGCTTGCACATGTATTATGGCGAGTTGTAGAGGTTTTACTGCATCAGAAGCGAGAACCGGGTAGTCGGTAGGTGGCCACTGAGAACCAGCTTTAGCAAAAGTATCTGCCCTCTCATTGCCCACCACATTAACATGTGAGGGAACCCAACAGAAATATACACAACGGCCACGATGGCAAAGAAGAAAGAGCCATTCTAAATTTGATAAAACCAGAGGATGGGATGCATTAAAAGACTCCAGTGCAGAGACAGCAGTACGGAGTCACGAAAAATCACAAAAGCAGACTGGGGAGAGTACTGTAAAAATTATTTGGAGTGCAAATAGCAGTCAGTTCCGCTGTATACGCTGAAGCAACACCAGGAAGACTACTCCCTGTACTGAACGAAGAGAAGACAACACCAAAGCCTACTCCAGTATCAGTCATATATCCATCAATATAGGGACAGAACCCTCATGAGTGGAGGCATGTTCTAAAAAAGGAGAGAGGGATACCCGAGAGGGAAGTGAGTCCTTTTTACCATCTGACCTACAGAATCTTACACTAGGTAGTAGCCAGAAACCCACACTTGGGATCCGATGTGGACTGTCTGCCAGTCTGGAAACAGAGAGGGCTGACATAACAGACAGGGCCCTGTAACCACAGGGCTTCAGGAAACTAGGACGGGAGTCATAAACAGATGATCGGGAATCCTGGGAGACAATAGCACAAGAAACGGCGTCTGGAAGGCGGTGAAGAGGACACCAACATATCATCACTGACCAGCGACACAAAGCCACAGGGAGGGCATCAGCATCCACCAACACTCGAAATCAGGGATGATCTGAATGCCCCAGTTGCCAGTTGCACACCAGCATGATGCACAGAATCTAATATCCGGAGATGGGCATCAGTTGCAGAGGAGTAGACCTCACACCCATAATCAAGTCGAGAAAAGATAAGAGATTTATGCAAGAGGAGGAGGGTCTGATGATCAGCACCCCAAGAAGTATGTCCCAAAATCTTCAGAAGACTCAAAGCCTTAATACAAGTTGCCTTCACAGAACGAATATGAAGAACCCAGGTTAGTCATCTATCAAACAGAAAACCCCAAAACCGAGTCCTTTCCACACAGGATATCCTGCGACTATAAAGATACAAGTCAGGGTCTCGGTGAACCCCCCGGAGACGACAGAAGTGCATAGCCACTGTCTTTCGTAAAGAAAAACGAAAGCCACGAGACGCAAGCCACTCAGAAATTCTATTAGACTAATCCCTGAAGTCCGCAATTTGCTCACCCTCCCCCCCCGAACGGCAAAAAAGTTTTTTTTTTGTTCAATTATTGTAAATGTCAGAAATTATGGTATATATTTCTAGAGCAAGAATTTACACATCCGAAGATGTAAGTCTCGTCCAGATTGACCGAGTAGTTCTCGAACAGCAGCACGGCAAAACAAATAATCGTTACCCTCCCCAAACTTGTTAGAAGCGGCACATCGCAGAAAATGGCCTCATTATGGTGACTCACTGTCAATACTCACGATATTCAACGTGAATAATGTTCCTTGACATGAATGAACGTTGCCTTATGAAACCTAGACAAAAACTATCATATCCTGAAAAAAAAAATCCTAAAAATAATTTTTCATGCAAAAAATAGAAATAATATCTTTTTTTTTTTTTTTTTTTAAATAAGAGAACAGAGGAAGGAAAAACAAATGAATAAAAAAAAAAAAAAAAATGAAATCCATGCACCAGCTTACTGGTATCCTCTGTTCATAAAATATCTGTAAGAGTTAGACTTGAACAGCATTAGGTTGAAATATGGAGAGAAACAACTCTGGGGAAGCGAGTTCCAGAGAGATGCAGTTCGGAGAATGAAAGAATTCTGATAGGTAGAAGTTCTGTAATATAAAGGTATAACATGGCTTTACATGTGCAAAAATGTTTCACTTACCTTAGGAAAACAAATAATTACAACACAAAAGGTGTATAAAGCAGTGGAATAGAGACGTAACCCATAGAAGAATACGGTAATGCATTGTAAATTTTCAATATTATACATTACATTGGGCTACCAACATACACACATTGCTATACATACAACAGGTATTGCTACAATAAAAAGCAAAGTTATATTTTAGGTTTATAAAGTGCAACAAAGTCGGGAAATGAATCCTCATTCAATGTGTCATGTGAAGGTGTAGGGGAGTAATACAATGGAGGAAAGTAGGAAGGTGGAGGGAGGGTGGAGAATATCCAGAGGGATAGAGTGTAGAATGTGAAAATATCACCTTTTTCTGCACATTCGACTCTGAAGGACAAGTGGTGGGGAATACATCACTCGGCAGCCACGCCAGGGGGGTAAGGTGAGTGGAGGGAGGGGGGCAGGAGGGGGCCACTGCTAGAGGCAAGCCTCATCTCTATGCTCTAGTGGTAGTAGGAAAGGTAGAAAGAGTTGTATATGTCACATACGACATCGACGGAGGGGGGAGGAAGAGGGAGAGACCGGGCAGGGGGGGCTCACCCCACACTCTGTTGGTGGACTGGAGCCCTCCTCCCTCCCTCTCAACTCGTTGCTGGGAAGGTCTTGGAGCAGGTGACATCAAGTAAAATGCGAGAAAATTTGAATGTAGTTTTTTATTGCAGTTGGTCTACTGGTCTTTTTAGACAGGGTGTCAAAGTAACGCAAACCCCCACAGGGGCATTTAGAACCTTAGAGGTTAGGAGCCAGCTGCAATTTCCTCTCTATCAGAGACATCCTAGACGCAGTGAAGGGAAATTGAGAGGTCATCTACGTATAATGAGCCTCACACACCAACATGAAGTACACTGAGAGTACACTGTGCATGGTCACAGCAAAGAGAGTAACACAGAGGATACTCCCTGTGGTACCCCATCTTCAAGTGCTCGAGCATTAGAAAGCACTCCTCACACTCGAACCCTTAAAACACGGTTAGATAAAAACTGCTGAATAAAAATAGACAAGTGTCCACAAAGACCAAAACTCATGATGTGAAAGTAAAATGCTATGATGTCAGGCAGTGTCGTATGCCTTCTTCAGATTAAAGAAGACAGTAACCTGGTGTTGGTTAATGGAGAAAACCTCACAGACAGAAGATTCCAAGGACAGTAGGGCATCAGTAGTAGATCTCATTTTACGAAAACCATACTGGACTGGTGATATGTAATTGCCTCTCTCCAAATACCACATAGCCAGCCATTTACCATCTTCTTCAACACCTTGCAAACACAAGAGGTCAGAAAGATGGGACGATAATTTGTTGCCTGCAGATGATCCTTTCCAGGCTTAAGGATGGGGATAACTACAGCACCATCCCAAGAAGATGGAAACTCACCAGTACACCAAATTCTATTATGTATATATATATATATATATATATATATATATATAAGGGATTCATCAGACACATGACTTAAAAAGGTATATAGAATATCATCACAGCCAGGCGACGAATCATGACACTGTAACAAAGCTGCCCAAGAGTAAGAAACAGAAAAAGAGACATTTTTTGTAAGAATTTCCTGCAGAAGATGTGAAGTTGAGGCAACAGGATTCCAAGCACCGACGCTGGCATGCTGAAGGCGAATCCCTGTCCATTTTAGACACACCAGCAAAATGCTTGACAAACGCTTCAGCAACAGCAACGGGGTCAGTCATAGCCCCATCTGCATCAGATAAAACAGGAGGGGAAAGAACAGGAAATTTGCCAGAAATCTTACTGACCCGGTTCCACAAATGGAGGAGAGAAGTCCTCAAGTGAAGGGAGGAAACGTACTCCCGCCATGAAGAACGTCTGGCCTCCTTTAGCACGTGACGTGCATGAGCGTATGCCCTCCAAAAAGCCACTAATATCGAGTGTCCCGATGATGGTGGCGAAGCCGAGAGAAAGGGACCTGCTTTGCCCTTACTGCAGAGGTGCGTTCAGGGGTCCAACAAGGAACTGGACGTTTAGAAAATCGACCAGAAGTCTTGGGAATAAATAAAAGAGCTGCTGAGTGCATTACATCAATTATAAATGCCACCACCTCATCAGCACTACCAAAACTGTCCACAGTGCTGTTAGTGGCATATAATTCCTTGAAGAGTGGCCAGTTTGCCTATCCAGGCACCAGCGAGGAAGATGACATTGTGCCTTACACTCAGCAGAAGTTAAAATAATCGGGAAGTGGTCACTGCCATGCAAACCAGGCAACACACCCCACCTGAAATCTAAAAGAGCAGTAGGTGAGCACAGAGACAAATCAATGGCCATGAAAACACCAGTCTGACTATGAAAGTACGTCATTTCACCTGAATTCAACACCCTCAGCTCCTCGTCCTCCACCAAAGAAGCCAGCCTAGCAGCTCTGGAGTTGGTCATACTGTCACCCCACAGTGGGTGGCGACCATTCAGATCACCCAGTAAGAGACAGGGGGATGGAAGGTCACAAATCAGGCAAACAAAATCTACCTTCTTAACAGAAGCATTTGAAGGGAGATAAAGACTATACACTGTGTACTGACGGTTAAGGCAAATCTAAATGGCAACAGCTTGCAGTGGAAATGAAAGACTCAGACAGGTGAATGGGACGTCACAGTGACCTAGGAGAGCAGTACCACCATGATGTCCCTGGCCAGGAAGAGGATCAGAATAAAATACATAGTAACCGGTAGGACCAGAGGGAGTAGCATCCCCAACCATGGTCTCCCAGATGCATATGCATACTGGGGAAAAGTGGGTAATAAGACAACGCAATTCCTCCCATCTAGCATGTATACCACGACAATCCCATAATGAGTGATATTATGTCAGGTTACTTCCAGTACCACAGATCAGGAGACTGGGAGCCTTGATGAGTATCCGAGTACTTGGCCAAAGGTTAGGTTTAGCAACAGGTTTTCTAACCATGGCCATTCCCTTGGATGAGGAACCTGTGATGCCCGATTTGGAAGACGGAGAATGGCAGGAAGAAGACAAAGGCAGTGGAGCAAGAGATGGCTTCGTAAGTGGGCTGCAAGCTGCCTTAGCCGAAACAGAGCAGGCAATGCCATCCTGAGGAGTACGATCAGTAGCACACCCCACAGTACTATGATCCTGAGAGGGCAAGGTCTTATGCGGCTGAGGAGATGCATCAACGACCCGGGCATCACTGTTGTCAGGTGGGGCCTGGACCTTTAGCAAAGCACCATCCTCAGCTTGCACTTGTCCAGACTCCTGAGAATCCCGAGCTGAGTGAGGAGTGAGCTCCACAGCAGAAACCTTTGGCTGTAGGGTTTCAGCCTCTGAGCATTCTGAGGAATCATGACGATGCTTGCCATGCACAGGAGGCACATCGGGTTGTTGGGATGTTAGGACAAGGAGAAACATTGACATGAACGTCCGCCACAACTACAGAAGGACAGTGCCCCTCCTCCATTGAAATGGAGGCAGAAACGGGTGGAAGATGATAGGGAAACAGTAGTCTCACAAGAAGTAGGATCCCCAGGGATGGCAGCCTGCAGATCACAAGAGAGAAGCTCAGGTGATGGCATGGATCGAGGACCCTTTGGAAACCTAGGATGCCGCACAGAAGCACCAGAAAGGTCAGACGCATAAGTAACTCCTGGTTGGAAAAACGAGTCTGGGCTCTCTTCCGTGCTTCAGGAAAAGAAATCTTCTCATGGGTAAGGAGAGATAAGATTTCCCTTTTAAAGCTATAGTGAGGCCATTGTTGAGAAGACGCAGCATGGCCACCCCCACAATGGTACCATTTAGTAGGTCCCTGACAGACAACATCATGGGCAGAACTACCACAAGAAACACTGATACCAGGAAGACCCTATGCCCGGCAACAAGAGTAGCTAACATGCCCGTACCCCTGACAGCGGAAACATCTCATCAGGTTTGAAACACAGGGCTCCACAGGAAGAGAGAGCCAAGCAAGTTTCACAGAAGCAGGCAATGTTATCCTGTCAAAGGTCAGGAACAACGACTGAGTTGGGGTCAGAACACCATCAATTTTCTTCTGTACCTGGTCAACGCTAACAAAGCCAGAAGAGTGAAGTTCCTCCAATAAGCAGGCCTTTGGGTATTGGAGGAGGTCCCAAGAGTAAATGACCTCCTTACACTGGTTAAATGTGGCATGAGGTACATAAGATATACTGTGACCGGATACTGAGGTCAGAGTCTGGAGACGGGAGCTCTTTACTGGGGAGGAGACCTCAGTAAGTAGGCTAGCATCCCCCTGGGTCGAGAT
Organism: Coenobita brevimanus; assembly: GCF_032717465.1. NCBI lineage: Eukaryota > Metazoa > Arthropoda > Malacostraca > Decapoda > Coenobitidae > Coenobita > Coenobita brevimanus. Next base: position 36,357,691 of record NC_137006.1, on the reverse strand, counting down.
CATTGGTTCACGGCTACAAGCAGAAGCAATGGCACGGTGCAATTTGAAAATGTCCACATCCAGCACTGAGCCACCAGCAGAGGGTTTCAGTAGTAGATACTTAGCCAAAGTCCCCTGCACATTATCTTCTGGGCTGAACCCCGGAGCCAAACCAACCCGATGTGACCTTCTCCCATTCCCAGTTGAATGCTGGGTTAGAGGAGGATAGTCCTTTGGGACCTAGAAAGGCTCCAGAGTGGCAATGAGGGAGGAAGACTCAGAAGAATTGCCGGGGACAGCTGAGGTGTCGTCAACGTAAAAAAGCCATTAATATACCACATAAGCTTCATTCCCCCACCCCTCCACCCACATGGAGCCCAGCAAGAGGAGGTCTTATGCCAGGGACAACACCACTGGCGACCCCAGAGGTATCAAGAGAGTATACGCGGGTAACCACCGGGGGACCTGGGCAAGGGTGACTTCAGGATGATAGGAGCCACCAGGCCCCCCAGTGACCACTTGACCCTAGCCAATGCATGACCAGCCAATTGACCTGGTTGGGCCCAACTAGTCCGCCCGTCTAGCCAGAATAAGGGACCAAAGAGGTTTATTACTATCTGCAGGGAGCATCGTGCAGCATCACTCAACCCCCAGGACTCCCGTCTCCCAGCATTACGGGACGCCACACATGGCAAACACGTGGGGGGGCAACAGACCCGTCCTAGGTGGCAAATGGGCAGGGCCTAACATCACCAGCTGGTCTCTTCTGCCAATGATGTAGGGGATGCTTGTTCCACGAGGCTGACAAATACCAAACCCTACAAAGATAGGCATGCCTCCCGAGTATGTGGCATTGCTAGCCCTGCTTCAAGCCCCTCCACCATGTCAAGGTGACCCTCCCTTAGCGGAGAGGCATGAGACGTACGTAATGCATGGAGTAAATGGGTAGGTTTATGGGATATATGGATGGGTGAGTGGGTAGGTGTATATGGTAAAAAAGGTCCTCTGGAGAGTAGGTTCATGACGAAAATAGATCCATGGCTCAAATAGGTTCTTGTGGGACTTTAGGTCCATGACTCCTTGATGGAGGGAGGCCCAAGAGGAAACACTGGTCTGATGGATTAAATGAGGGTCCATGAAGGAAATATGTCCATGAGAGATATGAGACATGCGGGGATTTGATGTGTCCACGAGAAAAGTAGGCCCATAGGTAAAAATGGTGTATGGGATAAAATAGGTCCATGAGAGAAATGGGTTCATGGGAGAGAATGGGTTCATGAGGGAAATCAGTTCATCAGAGAAAATATATCTGCTGGAGATATTGATATAAGTGAGAAAATAGCTTCCAAAGGATAACTGATCCATTGAGAAAGTAGGTCCACGCAAGAAATGGGATCATGGGGCGAAAATATGTCCTTGGGGGAAAATGGGTACCAGGAAGATGAGTAGATGATCGTATAGGGTTGCAGCTGGAGACAGGCTTATATGTCAGTCATTGCTATATCGCGTGGACTGACAATGACTGTGCAAAGTCAGTCAAATGGACGGAAGTACATGGACACGCTGAAAAAATTAATATTCTTTATTTGGATATTGCAAGAATATTCTGTAACTTCGGCCATTTTCATCTAGTGACGATGTTGATCAATAGCATTATCCCATTATTATAGATCTCCAGTATGTGTGATTACTTCATCCAAAGGATTATATGACACTGCCTCTCATTCATTATTCAGTACTTGTTATGTAAAATAGCACTACATACATATATCCAAATGAAAGTCGCTTGAAATTACAAGGTGTTGTAACAAGTATACAGCTGCAAACAGACCTTATATAGTACGGAGATGACAAAGAGTCTCCCATACACAACGTGAATCACGAGATCCCACTATTCTCACTTCTTCTGTTACCAGTTCCCCATTGCCTAATTTTGCTGCACACATCGGTTTCCTATGTGAATCTAATAATATATAGGAATATGATGATGGTTACATGTTTCCTTGCGGAAACTGACAACACAATATCCCTGTTATCGATTTCTTCGAACTTAGTCTAAATAAATCAATGGTGAGGGTCTCCTGATCTTGTAATCAGCCTTAAAAGTTTTACATATTGCCTCTTCATTATCTATCTAATACATATATATATATATATATATATATATATATATATATATATATATATATATATATATATATATATATATATATATATAAAACCCATTGGATCCAAGGGGTACTGGGCGAGGCATGGCACTGGGTGGGTACTAAGCGTACTGCCCTCCGCCTATCAGCTCATAGTCGCGAAGCTCATAGGTCCCTCCCCGGGGGTTCCCTCCTCTATCAAGACTTGAAAAATCCCAGTTCTGTCCAATATTCCGGACACTGGGCTCCAATGGGTTAAAAAGACTGATAGGTTTGCCAGTCATTAACCCATTGGAACCCAGGGGTGCTGGGCGAGGCAAGGCACTGGGTGGGTACTAAGTGTACCGCCCTCCGCCTATCGGCTCATAGTCGCGAAGCTCATAATTCCCTACCCGGGAGTTTCCTCCTCTATGAAGACTTGAAAAATCCCAGTCCTGTACAATATTCCGACACTGGGCTCCAGTGGGATATATATATATATATATATATATATATATATATATATATATATATATATATATATATATATATATATATCATTCATCATCCAATCCTTCATTGTCCCATGAGGAGCGTAGGAGCCCGGGGCAAGGCAAGTTGGTCCTGACATTTAAGAAGGGAGTGACTAGCCTCACTCATTCCAGAGTGGCATTACGTAAGCAATACACCCGAACCAACTCTTGGATGTAAACCTTCACCGGCTCAATCCGATTGGAGTGCCGTAATTACCCACTGACCCACCAGGCATCAAAATTTGGTCATATGGTTACCACCCAGCGTAGTAAATGGTTTCCTGGTGTACATGAAACGATTTGGCTTGTCACTCAGTGTAAAGTCACCCACAGGCAAAAGGAAGAGGAGAGAATGAAGGAAAGAAAGATGGAAGAGGGAGTGTAGAGTTACCCGTAGAGAGAAGGACGAGGAAAGAATGAAGGAGAGAAAGACAGACGAGGATGGAAGTAAAGAATGGAAGAGAGGAAAGAGTAGACATCCGAGAACAGCACTACATCGAGTGAGATGATGGTAAGCACCCCACCTACCACACACACACACACACACACACACACACACACACACACACATATATATATATATATATATATATATATATATATATATATGCGTACACAAGTGTAATGTGCGTTTCTCCAGCTTATAAAATGACAGACGCTTGTGTACTGGCTGGGAAAAATTAAAGATGCTCTGTCACTTGTCGAGTTGCGTGGGACTAAGCAAAAATCCTGATGTGTTTGAAATAATTATGTATCATCATATGAGTTGGGGTTGAAATCTGTCCTCCCATAATGAATTTACCTAGTTCGTCGTTGCATTCAGGTGGTTTAGCTCTTATCACGCTATGGTGTAGTGATATATATATATATATATATATATATATATATATATATATATATATATATATATATATATATATATATATATAATCATCTCTCATCTCATCAGCCGTTTGAGTGTCCACTGCAGGACCGGCCTATCCCGACCGAAGTGGGGATCGTTACAGCCAATGTATCTCTACCAAGTGGCTTAGGCTGTCGGGTAGAGATTGGATGTAGGGTGAGAAGGGCTTGTAAGTGTAATTGTAGTGTTGGAGTGTCTTTGGATGTGTGTGTAGAGTGTGAACCAAGTGTAATCTGCCCGCGCAAGCCGTCAGGGTGCAATCATACTTTATAGTATGTGACACATTGGGTTCAACTGCAGCACCCCTTATGTCCGCCAATGCAATACGTGGCCAGGAGAACTTTGGAGAACTTTGGGAGCGTTCTCCTGGCCACATATTGCATTAGCGGACATAAGGGGTGCTGTGGCTGAACCCAATGAGTCGCATACTATAAAGTATGCTTGCACCCAGTCGGCTTGCGTGGGCCGATTACACTTGGTTCACAGACTACACACACATCCAAAGCCACTCCAACACTACAATTACACTTACAAGCACTTCTCACCCTACATATAATCTCTACCAAACAGCCTAATCCACTTGGTATAGATACATTGGCTATATCGTCCTCACTTCGGTCGGGATAAGCCAGTCCTGCAGTGGACACTCAAACGGCTGATGAGATGAGAGATGATATATCTATATCTATCTATATATAAATAAATAAATAAATATATATATATATATATATATATATATATATATATATATATATATATATCTCACTACACCATAGCGTGATAAGAGCTAAACCACCTGAATGCAACGACGAACTAGGTAAATTCATTATGGGAGGATATATTTCAACCCCAACTCATATGATGATACATAATTATTTCAAACACATCAGGATATTTGCTTAGTCCCACGCAACTCGACAAGTGACAGAGCATCTTTAATTTTTCCCAGCCAGTACACAAGCGTCTTTCTTTTTTTATGCTGGAGAAACGCACATTACACTTGTGTACGCATGTGGAAAGTTTTTAAAGCTACAGCCGGGAATTGAACCTGAGACCTCAACATATAAGTCAGGCACTTATGTACACACGTGTAATGTGTGTTTCTTCAGCATATTAAAAGGAAAACGCTTGTGTACTGGCTGGGATAGATTAAAACAGCTCTCACAATTGCGGAGTTGCGTGGGGCTAAGCAAAAACCCTGAAGTATCTGAAAAATGTAACATCAAATTGGTTGGGGTTGAAATAGATCCACCCATAATGGATTTCCTGGTTCACCGTTGAATTTATGTGGCTTAGCTTTTAGCACGCCATGGTGTAGTGGTAACAGTGCCTGACTTCTATCTAGAGATCACAAGTTCGATATATATATATATATATATATATATATATATATATATATATATATATATATATATATATATATATATACTGTATATAGTTCGTCTCGCACGCTGATGGACGCGGGATCGCCTCCCACCAGAATTGTAAAAACTTTGGGAAGCGTTCACCGAGCCACATACTGCTTTGGCGGACATAAGGGGTGCTGTGGTTGAACCACACTTGGTTCACAGACTACACACACATCCAAAGCCACTCCAACATTACAGTCATACTAACAAGCACTTCTCACCCTACATACAGTCTCTACCAGACAGCCTAAGCCACTGGGTAGAAATACATTGGCTGTATCGTCCCTGCTTTGGTAGCGATATATATATATATATATATATATATATATATATATATATATATATATTGTTTCGTTTCGTTTCGCTTTTAAAGGCTCCAACATTCTTCCATCCGTCGGCCTTGGTCACCTAATGGCGGCTTTCCACGCCGCACAATCCATTGCAGCCTCCCTGTTCAGTCCCTGAACTCTGAGGTCACACTTAATGACCTCATCCCATGTCTTTCTATGTCTACCCCTCATAACCTCACCCCCAATATTAACACTTTTCACATTCCTCACCCAATTATCATCCCCCATCCGCTTCACATGTCCAAACCATCTCAATCTACCTCTCCTCATCACAACACCAATACACTCCAGTCCCATCCTACCTCAACTCTTCCATCGTAAACCCAGCCCCCCCGGACCTTGCACACACGGTCGCACTACACATTCACCTAATCATTGTCATTTCTGTACGTCTGAGCTGGCGAATGTCCTCCTCCTTTACTGCCCAGGTCTCACTACCACACAGCATTACATTCCTAACATATGCTGCATACAAAGACCCCTTAGCACGTAGGGAGAGCCCTCTCAATTTCAAAAGAGGCAAGAGCTCCCTGAACTTCTTCCAACCACTTCTCACCCTAGCCATAGAGCTAGCTCCAGCCCCACCTCCAGCACACAACATGTCTCCCAAATAACAAAACTCTTCCACACACTCAAGGGATTCACAAGCAAGTTCAATCCTTTCACACCTGACAATCTCCACTTGCTCTCCCCGACACACCATACACATAAAATCAGCATTATCTCGCAGTCTACCTCTGATACCACTACATCTCTTGTGCACCCATTTATCACAAACGCCACACAAGATAGAATTACTTCCCACGCCCTTGTGGCAAACTGCACATGGCCACTCTCCCTCGTCTTTGATAGAACTGCCACTAACCCTAGATATCATCACTTTTGTTCTATCTGCATTTACCCTTAAGCCCTTGTGCCCCATATCATCTCTCCACTTCCTAAACCTTTCCTCCATCTCCCTTTCGTTCTCTGCAATCAACACCAAATCATCAGCATACAACATCTCCCACGGGAGTCCGTTTCTGAAGTCACGTGAGAGGGCTTCAAGTACCATGATAAACAACATGGGACTCAAAACTGACACCTGATGCACACCAACATTCACAGAAAACTCATCACTCAATTCTCCATTCACTCTTACCTGGGTGCGAGCACCCACATACATAGCCATAACCACCCTAACCAGCCTTTCTTCCAAGTCAAGCTTTCTCATTGCCCACTTCACCACCTCTCTAGGGACTCTGTCAAAGGCCTTTTCCAAATCAACAAAAACAAAATACAGATCTCTTCTCATACCAATATATTTTTCCCTGAAGCTGTCGAACAATGAATATGGCATCAGTGGTCCCCCTACATGGCATAAACCCAAACTGCATCTCATCAATATTCACTCTTTTCATAATCATACCTTCTAAAACTCTCTCCATTACCTTCATTATCTAATCTAAAAGCTTTATACCTCTATAATTTCCTCTTTCCATGGCATCACCCTTCCCTTTATACACATTTACAATTACACTCTTCAGCCAATCATCTGGGACAACACACTCACAAATAATCATATTATCAGGTCAGTGATTAACCTTAACCCTATATCTCCTGAGGCCTTCAACATTTCGGCAGTCAACCCAGACACACCTGCTGTCTTCCCCACCTTCATCCTGCCTATTGCCTCACTCACAATAGCAGCATCAATGAAAGCCCAAGGGCCAGACACTGGATCTGCTGGCTCCAAACCTTCCCTGTCCCAGTCAAACTCCTCATTCAACAACCGGCTATAATGCTCCCTCCATGCATCTTTAACCCGCCCCATCCCGACTTTTTCTGGGCAGTGGTACGCCCCAGTCGCGATATTTTTGGACTTTTTTTTTTTTTGGATCAAACATCCGCTTTTGGTGAGAAACATCGAAAATTCATAGAGAAATCGCTCACCTGAGGTTTAAAATACTCGATCTAGGTACGAGTACCTCCTTACCTGACTGGGTTTTCTAACTGGCT
>NC_137006.1:36280392-36345392 GCF_032717465.1 Coenobita brevimanus | reverse complement strand
ATACTTTCTGGATTCAATAATAGCTGGAAAGTGGGTTGGCAAGGCTTTGTGTCCTACGTAGGAGTGGAAGAGGCTTAATAAAACTAAAATAAATATATGAACTGACAAGGGAAAATAAATCTAATAATATTTCATTAGATTATCATTACAGAGATAGGTTCTATGATTACCTATTTAAATGTATACTAGAAGGTCAATTAGTTTTGATCATCATGAAGTAATGGGAGTGAGAAATATAGCATTCTTATATCAAACATTAGGAGACTCAGTGAATAACTCAGCTATTTTTTCGTTATACAACTTCACTTTCCGCCAGTAGTCTTACAAAATTCCTTCTCATATATGGCATTCTCCATTTTATGTCGTTCTTCATCATCACCTTTAAGGATGACCACTTCTAGCAAGTTGTAAGCTTCTTCATACCTAGTCCACCTCTCTTTCAGTTTACTCATAAGACTATGGTGTTTCTTTACCTGTTCTCACACTTTGTTCTAGCCTTTGTGAGTCATCTCTCTCTCTCTCTCTCTCTCTCTCTCTCACACACACACACACACACACACACACACACACACACACACACACACACATAGCTATTTCGCAATCCTAATCATGCATCCTAGAAATCTACAGTATATTGGTTAATAAACCTAGCATGAAGCAGCTTTCGAATTAGGAGTGACTGCAAGGCTTGATACCCTCAAATGACGATGAAGCTGGCAGGGGGTTTAGGGGATACAAGCATTTTAGCAAGACTACATCCTGGGATTGTTTACGCTCTCACAAATCTTCCACGAGTTCCCAAGGGTTGTCCGTGCCCCCTCCGTGTTGATTCGAAGTTTAATTAACTTACATAAATAATGGAAACCATGATTTATAACTTCATGAAATTATACAGAGAAATGTAACTTCCTCCAGAATTCTAGCCTTGTATAAAAACTAAAGCAAGTTATCTGTTTCAATGCTGGAATATGAAATTTTCCGGGAATTCCAGAGTCTGAACAATAATTACAATACATTGTAAATAATCTTTATTAATCCCAGTATATACATAAATTAATAATTACATATACAACTGTCCTAAAGTCAGAAATAGTAGCATTTATTTGAAGGGCTTTGTAAGGACCATTAGCCAAGCAAAAAGAGACATTTCGTAAGTTTTACAAAACTTTTACAACCATCAACCCATAATTTTGTATTTGCTTCGTCTGCTTCTAACAACGGCACTTATACACAAAACGCATACACTTATCGTGTGTACACAAGAAAACCCACTGGGGGAAAAGTTTCCACAAGTTGTGCCGTGGTTAAGATTAGCCGTTCGTATAACTTGTCTGGCGTGCCAAGCAGCGTTCTGTGCCTCAACAAAGATTTGTGAACTGGATCCTTGTTGGGTTTTAGTGTAGTGATGACTGTTCTACGTTTCCAGATGTTGGGAATGTTACATTGTGCATGGTTTGATGTTTGTAAGGGAATGGATACCGTGTGATTCTACGTGTTTCAGGTACAGGTTGCTGATACAAGCCCGTAGCCAGACTTTTCGAAGGGGGGAGGGTCGTTTTCTGCTGAATCTGGACTTGCATAGCAGCCGGCTGGTCGAAGGTCTGTTGCATGCTTGCCATGGGGGTCTGGGTGAATGCATAAGCGATGCTGAGAAGCAGAACAACATTTCTGAACAATGGAGAGTGACTCTTTTTGCATTGACATTAGAAAAATAAATAAGAGACCATAAGAGAGTAAGCCTTTAGGCAGGTGGGGTGGTCGTCTTATCCTCCCGACCCTCCCCCTCCCAGGGCTACAGGGTTGTGCTGCCATCGCATCCTGTGCCCGTAGACTTGTTTTTTCTTAATGATGTTGACAATGTTACTTGTCCATTCTGCAGTGAAAAGGATTATGTATGGTCGAAGGGATTGAACAGCCTATGCATAGAGGAATACATAGAATAATGTGTGGGTTGGTGTAAGTTGACATGTCTGCGTAGTTGTCCATGAAAATGAATGGTTATTTGAAATGATGGAAGGGGTTGGGTGTTTATAATGATGCTAGTGTAGATCTTGGTGGTGACTGTCTGTGACTTAGTGATGCTGTAATGTTCCTTTTATAGACTGAATGGGTATCTAGAAGGGCTGAGTGTTGGTACGAAGGCTTTTCAGTCTTCTGTTATATTGTGTACATTATCGTGTCAGTGTGGTAGTTTAATTGCTGGAGCTTTTTCACTGTCTTCCGTATGTGTGATGGTGTTGTTTTGTGTTTGTGAGAGTTGCATTGTTTTATGAGACGAACAATGTCTCTTGTGAAGTTTGGGTTATAGTGTCCTCTGCTTCATACCTGAATGTGGCATTTTTTTTTTTTTTTTTAATGCAAGGAAGAAAGAACCAAAAGCCAGGAGCCCGCAAATTGTTCCAAGAAAATCAAAAACAAAACAAAAGAAAGCATATAGTGAGTGGATGAGAAACAGGGGCGTGGAGGAAGTTGAGAGAGGAAAGAAACAGTTATATGTAGAGAGGAAGAGAGAGGTGAAGAGATTGGTAAGAAAGAGTAAGAAGAGACTGGATGAGGCATTTGGAAAAATTTGAGTGTAAAGTGGAGGAAATGTAAGAAAATGTTCTGGAAAGAGGTAAAGTGAGTTAGACAGGGTGATAAAGAAGTTAGTCAGGGAGTGAAAGATGAAAATGGAGATTTCTAGTGGAGAAGAGAGAAAAAGTGAGCAGATGGAGAGAACACTTTAGGAAATTGTAGAACATAGAGAATGAAAGTAAGGCGAGTATAAATGGCTGGGGAATGGCTAGGAGACGGAGGGATGTGAGAAGAAGAAATCAGTAGGACGGAAGTTGTGGAAGCAATGAAGAAAGTCAAAACGGGGAAAGCCCCAGGAACTGAAGGAGTGTGTGGTAAAATGCTGAAGCATGGGGGAGAGATAGTAGTAGAATGGATGTGGAAGATGCGCAGATTGGCCTGGAAGGAAGGTAGAGTCCCGGAGGATTGGAAGTCAAGTATAATAATTCCCCTGTGCAAAGGAAAAGGGGAAAAAGAAGTATGTGGTAATCATAGGGACAATTGTTTACTTAGTGTAATAGGAAAAGTATATGGTAGGATACTTATTGACGGAGTTAGGGAAATAACAGAGGAATTAGTTGCGGTAGAACAGGGGAACTTTAGGAAGGGAAGCGGATGTGCAGATAAGATGGTCATTTCTTTGATCTTTAGTGGAAAAGTTTCTCAAGAAGGGAAAGTAGTTGTATGCGGCCTTCATGGATTTGGAGAAAGCATATGACAGGGTGGATAGACAAGGACTGTGGAATGTATTAAGAATATATGGAGTAGATGGGAAATTGCTGATTGCTGTAAAGATTATGTATGAAACTGCTAAGGTTGCAGTGCGTGTGGATAGTGACCTGAATGAATGTTTCTACTTGAAAGTTGGATACAAACAGGGATGTGTCATGTCTAAATGGTTGTTCAATCTGTATATGGATGGGGTTATAAAAGAGATGCAAGATAGGGCAGTGGATGGTGGAGTGGCCCTAATGAGAGAAGGCAATGTCTGTAAACTCCCTGTACTGTTGTTTGCAATGATACTGTGTTAAGTGAAGCAGGAGGGGATCTGCTAGGCTTGGTGGGAGAGTGTGTAAGAAAAGGAATCCAAAGGTGAATGTAGGGAAGAGTAAAGTTATGGTCGTCGGGAAAAGTGAAGTCAGTGAAAGTACAGTGAGGTTGGATGAGGTGGAAATGGAAAATGTGAGTGTGTTTAACCCCTCCGTGGTCGTGGGTATGGAATTTTACTTGCACCCCAGGCTGCTGCCGGGCTCATTTTATGAAGTTTTGAACATTGACTTGTATTCTTGCCTTACTGAAGGGAAAATTTAGACGCACCTATCAGTGCAAATTCCTGCTTCCTAGACCCATTCTCTGGCTTGCAATGGAGTGCCAAAGTTGCAGAAATATTGACAACTGATATCCACCACCACGAGGTGCCGCCGCGCTGCAACATAGCACGTTGTTATCCATTTTCTCCAACCCCCCCCCAAAAAAAAAGAAACGCGAATGGTGCTAAAATGCTGTGAATATATTAGATTTGGTGATATCGAATGGTTTCAGTACATAATATGTTAGGATTGGCTTGAAAAAAATTATGAATATTTTTTCACCTTTTTAATGTAAAATATGTTTACGGTACTGTCGAGTTATTTTTTTTATGTTATCGTTGTGCCCATGCTTGGAAAAAGGAGTGAAAGGGTTGAATTTTCAGTTCTAAGTGAGAAAATTGCCTGTCCCCTGAGGTTAGGCTCTTCCACAGGGGATGAAAGTGGAGAGTCAGATCCAATTAGGAATAGGGGAGTTGAGTCACAGCTTGCCGCTCCTCTACCAAATGCTTGGCTAAAAATAAAGTCGTAATGCAGTTTCAAGACTGCAAATAAGTCTAATTATTACGAATACAGACAATGCAGAAATAAATACGTTTACAGATGAGGGAAAACGTATCTTTTCCGTAATAACACGTTCACCTTTCTCTGTCATTTTACCTTGTAATTTTTGCAATATATATATCCATCCATCCATCCATCATCCAATCCTACGTTGCCCCATGAGGAGCGTAGGAGCCCGGGGCTAGGCAGTTGGTCCTGACATTTAAGATGAGAGTGACCAACCTCACTCATCCCTGAGTGGCATTACGTGAGCAGTAAACCCCAACCATCCCTTGGATATAAACCTTCACCTGCTCAATCCGATTGGAGCACAATAATTACCCACTAAACCACCAGGCCCCAAAATTTGGTTATATGGTTACCACCCAGCATAGTAAATGGTTTCCTGGTGTACAGGAAACCATTTGCCTTGTCACTCAGTGTAGTGTCACCCATAGCCAGAAGGAAGAGGAAAGAATGAAGGAAGGAAAGACAGAAGAGGAAGCGTAAAGTCACCCGTAGGCAGAAGGACGTGGAAAGAATGAAGGAAAGAAAGATAGATGAAGATGGAAGGAAAGAAGGATGGAGGAGAGGACAGGGCAGACACCCATGAGCAGCACTACATTGAGTGAGTGGATGGTGAGCACCCCCACCAACCACAATTATATATATATATATATATATATATATATATATATATTTATTTATGTGAGGAAGAAGGGACCAAAGGCTGAGCCTGCAAAACGTTCCTTCCAAGAAAAAACAAAAATACAAAAGAGAGCCAAATTCAAGATCCATTCATTACGAGATGCCTGGACACACTGCGACTGGGAGACTGGAGATCATACGAAGTAAGAATTACAGACAGAAGGAGACAGTTCCTGAGGTGACCTCTTGCATTATACAGTTGGACACAAAAGCGATGATAGTTTGCTGCTAGACAGGTGCTACGCGCCTATTGTAGAGGTGGAGGGATGCAAGCAGACAGTTCAGAGGAGCAGAGACCATTGAAGTAGCAATAAAAAAGAGATAGAGATGCAACAGTGCGGCAAAGAGACAGAAGTTGATGGGAGCCAGTAAGAGGAGGAGAGTTGACGATACGAAAAGCCTTTGACTCCACCCTATTGAGAAGAAATGTATGTGGGGAGCCTCCCAACACATGACAGTCGTACTTTAAACAGGGGCGAATAAAGCCTGTGTATAAAGTCAGCAACTGTGAAGGGGTAAAGAAGGCACAGAGTCGGCTTAGCGCACATAATCTCTTGGAAGCAGATTTTACAAGAGATGCAATACAATCTTTCCAAGATAAATCCCGTGTGAATGAAACCCCAAGCATGTTCAAGGATGATGCAGGATTGAGCTGGCTATTTTTATACATTAATGGGTACTCCTGTGGAAGATTTCAACGGTTGATAGGTGTAAAAACTGAGTCTTTGATGCATTAAAAACAACAAGATTATTTTTACCCCAGTCAGAGATACGAGCCAAATCAGACATTAGTTGTGCCATAGCCTCTTCCCTTGTTTGTCGAAGTAACTGCTGAGATGGACGTTGTGGAAACCGAATGGAAAGAAGAAGGGTGGAATCATCAGCATATGAGTGGATAGGATTAGATGTAAAACTTAGAAGATCACTGATGAATAAAAGAGAGATGGTGATAGGACAGAGCCCTGGGGAACACCACTGTTGATAGACCAAGGAGAAAAACGATGGCCGTCTACAACAGCAGCTATAGAACGACCAGAAAGCAAGCTATAGATAAAGGCACAGATAGAAGAATAGAAACCGTAAGAGGGCAGTTTGGAAATTAAAGATTTATGCCAGACTCGATCGAAAGCCTTCGCGATATCAAGTGCAATGGCAAAGCTTTCGCCAAAGTCCCGAAAGGAGGATGACCAGGAGTCTGAAAGGTAGGTGAGAAGATCGCCAGTGAAGTGTCCCTGATGGAACCCATACTGACAGTCAGAAAGAAGGTTGTGATAGGAAAGATGTTTTAAAATTTTTCTATTATGAATGGACTGGAAAACTTGTGAGACACAGGATGTTAAAGGAATTGGACGATAGTTAGAGGATTGGGAATGGTCACCCTTCATTGGGACTGGCTGAATGAGAGCAAACTTCCAGCAAGAAGGAAAGATACATGTTGAAAGACAAAGGCAAAAGAGCTTACCTAGGCAGAGTGTAAGCACAGAAGAACAATTCTTGAAGACAACAGGAGGGACTCCATCAGGCCCATATGCCTTGTTAGTATTGAGGCCAGTGATGGCAGGAAATACATCAGCTGAAGAAAATTTAATGTCAGACATTTGGAAGTCAAAGTGGGGAAGTGATGGAGTAAAAGCACCGGAATGGACTAAGGTGGAATTGGAGGAGAAAGTCAGAGTGAAGAGATCTGCTTTATTAATAGAAGAAATAGCTACACAGCCATCAGAGTAGAAAAGAGGAGGAATAGATGATGAGGTAAAGTTGTTAGAAATGTTTTTGGCAAGGTGCCAGAAGGAGCGGGAAGAATTCGAGTTGGAGAGTTGAAAGCATTTAGTACGGATGAAATTATTTTTAGCAGAAAGAAGAACAAACTTTGCACAACTCCGGGCATAAACATAAAAAAGATATGATTCATGGATGGGTTGGCTCCGGTTAATTTTATAGGCCCTCTCCTTGTTGTGGACAGCATTAGAGTAAGCGTGATTAAACCAAGGCTTTCTTGCGTTAGTCAAAGGATATGAGAAAGGAATGTATGCTTCCATGCCCGAGAGAATAACCTCTGTAATGCGCAAGGCACACTTAGATGGCTCCCGGCCATAGAAGCATTAATCATTCCAGGCAAAATCAAAGAAGTACTGCCCGAGGGCCTCCCAATCCGCAGCTCCGAAGTGCCACAGACGACGTTTCTTTGAAGGGTCCACAAGCCGTACCGGAGCGATAGGACACGTTAAAGTAATAAGGTTATGATCGGAGGAGCCCAACGGAGAGAAAAGATTAACAGTGTAAGTAGAAGGATTAGTTGTAAAGAAAAGGCCAAGTATGTTGGAGCTCTTTCCAAGGCGTTCAGGGATACGGTTAGGGTGCGGTACAAATTGCTCTAGGTCATTAAAGTTGGAAAAGATGTAGGCTTGTTCACCAGGTGGATTAGTGAAAGGAAAGGAGAGCCAAAGGTGGTGGTGAACACTGAAGTCTCCTAAAATGGAGATTTCAGAGAAAGGAGAAATAGAATGTGTTCCATCGTAGAAGTAAGATAGTCGAAAAAATTTTGATACTAGAATTAGGAGACAAGTAAGCAGCGCAGATATATTTAGTCAGAGAATGACAGGAGAGCGGAAGCCAGAGAGTAGAGAATTCAGAAGAATCAAGTTCAGGAACACGATAGCAAGATAGGTCGTTGCGTACATATAAACAACATGTTGCTGTCTGTCTGTCATTAGTGTGGGAAAGTATGATATTTTCTGCCTGGGTAAGGAAAAAGGGTACAGGTGGATGTTTACGAACACTTTACATGGTCAGAATTGCGAGGTGACCTGCCATTGGCACCTCACACGAGCTGATTAGCCGGAAGGGAAGGAAGTTCTTTCCACCCACGAAAGCATCATGTGAACACCGAAAACTTTCCTATTATGCTTGTAAAAGGCAAAGAATATGTAAAATGATTCAAAACAATGCAATAAACTCGAGCAAATAGGAAAAGACACGAAGTAAAAATTTTTCTTTTATTTTCATGTCTTTTGTTTATCCCTGTGTTTTCTTATAATCGTAAACAGGGTGGTTGTGTGTGTTTTGCAAGGAAGGAGAAAGATGATATTATATGTCTGACTCAAGAAATGGGTGTAACTCTGAGTTTTTAGGCATGGCCCTGAGCAAAAAAAAATCGTACACCCACTCGTCGCGGCAGCAGGTGGTGAACTGGCAATGGAGGTGTGAGAGCATGAAGTGAAGGTCAGTCTCATGTCCCACATGTTCGTTCACTTCCTGAAAGTTTTCACAGTTTTCTACAAGTCGCACTGCATCGAATGATCCAAACCAGTACAAGAAACCTGAGCAAATACGTAAAGATACCAAGACAAAAATGTATTTTTCTCTTATTATCATGTCTGTTTTGTTTGTGCCTGTATTAATTCATAATTGTAAACAGGTGGTTGTGTGTGTTTTGCAAGGGAGGACAAAGATTATATTTTCTGCCTGGGTCGAGATAATGGGTGTAGCTGTGCTTGTTTAGGCATGGCCAGGAGCGAAAAAATCGAAAATTCATTCATCACAGCAGCAGGCTCTAAACTGCTTGATGAGGTGTATAGGAGTAAAGTGTAGGTCAGTCTGAAGACGTTCAGAACGTTCGTTCACTTTCCAAAAATTTTCGCCATTTTTTATATGCTGCGCTCAAACAAAGCCTGTGGCCATATATCAGCTAAACGTCATTCGACGCCGGCAGCCACGAAGGGGTTAAGTACTTGGGTAGTGTGATGTGTAAGGATGGAAATTTAGAGGGTCAAGTGCTTGAAAGGGTACAACAAGGAAGAAAGGTTGCTGGTTCCTTGAAAGCAGCAATAAGAAACAGGAAAGTGAGCATGGTAGTGAAAAAGCCATTACATGACAGTATTGTGATCCCAACTTTAACGAATGGAAGTGAAGCTTGGACCATGTTGGAGGGACAGAAGTCAAGAATGAGAGTAGTGGAAATGATTTGTTTGAGAGTAGCATGTGGAGTCACATGGAGAGACAGACTGACAAATGAGGAAGTGAATGAACATTGTGGTGTGGATGTGGATGTGATAGGAAGCGTTAGGAGAAACACACTGAGATGGTTTGGCCATATGGAGAGATTGGAGAGCGAGAGACTGACGAGGAGAGTGTATGTATGTGAGATGGAGGGGGGGGAGAGGTAGGTGGAAGGCGTCTGATGAGACAGAGTGATGGAGTGGAGAGGTATATGAGAGAGGGGGGGGGGGTGAGCTGGGAGCAGGACAGTGAAATGGTGGGGGACAAATCGACATGGAGGCGATTTGTCTGTGGCCACCCCTTATGGGAGGAAGGCGTCTGGCAATAGATAGGTAGACAGATAGATAGGAAATACAGACAGAGGGACACAGTTCGAGAGATGACCCGTAATGGTGGAGGGATGGAAGCAGACAGCTCAGAGGAGTAGTAATTATTGAAGTAGTGACATAAAGAGATAAAGATGCAAGAGCGTGGCAAAGCGACAGCGGTTAAAGGGAACCAATAAGAGGAGAGTTAATGAGACAAAAAGCCTTTGACTCTGTCCCGTTGAGAAGAGCTGTATGTGGGGAGCCTCCCCACACGTGAGAGTAGTACTCTACACAGAGTCGAATAAAACCTATCTATAAAGTCAACAACTGTGCAGGGGAAAAGACGACTCAGAGTCTGCTTAGCACACCTGGTCTCATGGAAGCTGGTGTTCTTTCCAAGATAATTTCCGAGAGAATGAAACCCCAAGTATGTTTAAAGATAGTGCAGGACTGAGCTGAATATTGTTAAAACATAGAATGTACTCGTGTCGAAGATTATGTCGGGTTAACAGATGAAAGAGCTGAGTTTTTGATACATTAAAACAAGATTAATTTTACCCAAATCTGAGATATGAGCCAAGTCAGATATTAGGTGTGCCGTAGCCTCATCCCTTGTTTGTTGAAGTAACTGCTGAGATGGACGCTGCAGTAAGAGAATGGAAAGGTGGAGGGTGGAGTCATCAACGTATGAGTGGATAGGGTTAGATGTATACCCACGCTATAGGGAAGGTCCAGTGGTAATGATAAGAACGGTCTGTGCTCGGTTCTGTGGTTAATATATCAGAGCTCCGTAATATAAACAAGGTTGGGTCTGCAGTTTTTATGTGTAATGGTAGGAACACTATACATCCATGTTGTCATTGCTATTATTATTTTATTATCACCCGCCTTTAGAAGGCGTAGCGATAATGTTTTTGCCTGCACATGTGTGTGTGTGTGTGTGTGTGTGTGTGTGTTTGTGTGTGTTCCCAATATATCTCATGAACGGCTTGAGCTATCATCATGAAACCTTCATGGTATCAAGATATGGCCAAAATCTTTGACGAGTTCGAAAATGGACACTCGGCGTCAGGGTCAAGGTTACCAAAATGGCTGCCAAAGGTCAACTAATTTTTATCGTCCGCCATTTTTCTTTGATGAACGGCTTGAGCTACCAATGTAAAACCTCCAGGTATCAAAATATTGCCTAAATTTTGGACTTTGCCAATCGCATACACTTGTGGGCGATTAGGATTCGGCTCCCAAATGCCTTTTTCATTTTTAATGCATACGACGTATATTCACTGGGAAAGGGTGAACAACAGGCCTGGTGGCCCAAGGATGAGGTCAGGGATAATATGGTGTCAGAGTGGGTGGGCTGTAGTGTCGATGGTGGGTGGGAGAGAGGGGGGTGCTACTGAGGTAGCGGTGCGGGGTAAGTGACGAGTTGTCGACGATGGGACAGGGATAATGTGGTTAGTAGATACACAGACATAAGAACACTCATATGCATTGTTATATAAATTTATAGTGGAGTAGTAGTAGGAGTAGCAGCAGTAGTATTGTGAGGGAAAATAGACACAATGGGCTAAGGGGGATTAGTAGTGGCAATGCCAATAATGGTAGTAACAGATGCAACAGTCTCGTGCTAGTGTTGTTGTGTGGGAAAGATGATGTGAGGAATAATGTAATACAGTAGGGGTTATAGGACCGGACGACTAGAAACCCCCCTAAGGAATATGACGGCTCGCAGTACGAGGATACCGGGAAGTAAGAGTAATAAAAGAGACAGAAACCGAAGGAAAATAATGCACGTATGAGGTGAAGCAACAGTTAAGGCCTGGATAACGTGGCGTAACAGGATACCAAAGTTGTATCTTCGTTGTCTCCTAATATTTTGTGTTGTTTGCATCTAATTTCATCTGGTTAAAGTTAATTATTGGTGAATGTTCTCCTCTGCCCATCACAGTGTGGTTTATTCGCCCACATAAAATAATTGCAACATTTATAACCATATACCCAGCTACTGTGGGAATCAGCATTAAATTCACAGTCATTCTATATTATAGCTATTGACAATCCAGGAATAACATAGTCACAAAAAATATCACTGTAGTGATAATGACCAGTTGCAGCTTACAGTATATACAACTGGCTCGGTGCTTTATTTGTGTGATGAGAATCCGAATTAGATGGGTCGTGTCTGGGCCAGTTTCACAGGACTCCATGATAACACAGTAGTCAATGTTGTAATATATGCTATGTATGTTACGAATGCATAATGTTTTGCAGGTGAATAGCATGGAAATTCCTTGAATCCAGTGTCATTAGGTTTCTCACTATTCACCTAGTAGTTAAGTTCCAAACTACCGCTCACGGTTGTTCGTTCGCCTGCTCTCTCTCTAACCCTGACTTCCACTTCCTTCCACCGAGGGGGGTACAGAAACTTTGGTGCGTGGGTGTACCTGTGGATGTTAAAGGTGCAATTGATCCTGAATACACAGGAAATCTGAGAATAAAAATAACATTCAAGAAAGACAGTGGGTCTAATCGTGTCCTGCTGATGTTTGGTGACACGCAAAGGAATTCTAAGAATTGATAATGATGGCAGATATATTCTGATGTGAGAGCTTAAAGGAAAATGAATGATCAAGAACTCGAAACTGTGATTTCTAAAAATTTACCCCCTCATTGTATTAAGCAATTCTGGGGATGTCTCGCAGCTGATGAAATGATACATGTGAAAATACCTGACAAACTTGGACCTGTGTTTATCATCGCTAACATATTACCCACTTCAAAAACTGGAGAAATGGGTCACTGGGTTTCTTTTTCATAAATAATCACATTATATAATTCCTTGATTCATATGGGCTTCTATTTAACCAGTACTTTGAACATTTTGTAACTTTTTAAAGAAATCATAAAACATTTAAATTGTGCTCACAACCCTACAACATGCAGAGTGTTTCTTCCTATGTTTGCGGAACCTATGTATTATTTTTCATACATGTCATATGTACAGATAGATAGATTGATAATGTTAATAAAAAACCAGTTCCGCAAACATAATTATGTCGAGGACGATAAACGGGTACTAAAATATGTCCATAAATAGTGTACATATATATATATATATATATATATATATATATATATATATATATATATATATATATATATATATATATATATTAACAGCGAGAGAGAGAGAGAGAGAGAGAGAGAGAGAGAGAGAGAGAGACAGACAGACAGACAGACAGATAGATAGATTAATAGACAGGTAGATCCGTTTACATATAGATAGATAGATAGGTAGGTAGATAGGTAGACAGATAAATAGATTGATCCGGATATATATAGATAGACAGATAGGTAGATAGATAGATTGATCCATATTTATATATATATATATATATATATATATATATATATATATATATATATAGTGTTACGGAACAGAGAGAGATAATGAACACTTTAAGTGAGAATACTAAAAATCACTACTGTCCCGCAAATTTCCAGGTTCAAAACAAAAGAGTTCGGTAAAATTACAAGTTAAAGTTTAATGCATAAACTAACAACTAAACATTCAGGACTCATAAGGATAATGTAATGGCAAAAAACAGGTTAAATATATGGGTAACTGCAATAGCCTCTATTAACACGAAATTAGCAAGAGTAAATTTATCTAAGTCAGCCCTGAAAAAATGAGAAAACCGGATAATGCTCAGTTAATGCAAGATATATTATTACAGATACAAAATATTATTAATAATGGCTGACACCTAAAACACATGAATCACAAAAACCTCACCAGGCCTACGAATTAACACCTTATGCTATACAGTACAAGAATAAAATGCAACAACACTTATACTCAAATTACAGAGCAGCCAGATGGTTGGAGACTTCCTGAGCACTCACAAAAATAATAACAACTGTACAGGGGAGGACAGAGATGTGAACAAAATGAGGAGTAGATCTAAGTGGCAATTAATGCAGAGACTGAGGTCATTATATAGGGGCCGGCAGAGCTTGATACAACTTGTAAGAAAGGACGTGCAAATGAAGCCATAGGGGACAAAGAGTTGACAATCCTGCTCTGAACAACAGAAAGAACGACTTACTCTACTATAAGGGGGAGAAGGGGGGAATGAGGTAAAACACGCTAGCCTGGTCACTATGGAAGCCACGAGGCGAATCGTGATCAAACATGCAGCATACTGTACGTTAGAATTATACAAAGGATGATGAAATCATAGGCTATGTAACACCTCCCCACAAAAAAAAAAGAAATTTACAAAGGAAATTTCTTATTACTCTAAAACAATCTGTCTAAAGTCTAGATAAGCAATCTGCAATAACATTTTCTTTCTCCTTGACATGCTGTATGTCTAATGAATACTCCTGAAGAAGTAGACTCCATCTTGTCAATCTCTGATTTTTATCTTTAAACTTACTAAGGAATTTCAGTGGGTTATGATCGGTATAAATGACTATGGGGTCAAAACCAGAACACAAATAAAATGAAAAATGCTGTAAACCCAAAATCAAGGCCAAAAGCTCTTTCTCAATAGTTGAGTAGTTCTTTTGAGGTGGAGTGAACTTCTTACTGTAATATGATACAGGGTGTTCAATATCCTGATCATCCTCTTGCAGCAAAACAGCCCCAGCTCCTGTATCACTTGCGTCAACAGCCATCTTAAAAGGCTTAGCAAAATTTGGAGTAGCGAGCACTGGCTGACTTAATAGGATAGCTTTAAGTTTGCTGAAAGAGGATTCACAGTTATTGGTCCAAACAAATTTAACTCCCTTTTTCAGTAGGTCTGTAAGTGGTGATACAAGAATTGAAAAGTTAAGAACAATCTCCTGTAATAACCTACCATTCCCAAAAATCTTTGTAGCTCTTTCCTACTTTTAGGTCTGGGAAGATTACTTATAACCTGAACCTTAGCTCCTGGTGGTGCAACGTGTCCATCACCAATTACGTACCCAAGGTACTGAACTTTAGCTTGACCAAACTCACACTTTGATAAATTAGCTACAAGATTAGCCTGAACCAAACGCTCAAGAAATTTACTGACATGGCATAGTTGATCTTTCCAGTTGTCACTGAAGATTAATACATCATCAATATAAACAACACACCCTGCCAAACCCTGTTACAACATTCATGAGCTTCTGAAATGTGGCTGGTGCATTCTTCATACCATATGGCATTACAGAACATGCAAAAGTCTTTCCTAGTGTTACAAAACATGAGATCTCCCTAGCACGTTCAGTCATAGGTACTTGCCAGTATCCCTTTAACAAATCAAACTTACTTATGTACCTAGCCTTTCCGATCTTGTCTATGTAATCTTCCACGCAAGGGAGAGGGTAAGTGTCTGTTTTGGTTATCTGATTAACACGTCTGTAGTCGATGCAAAGCCGCTGTGACCCACCTGGCTTAGGGACTAGAGTGACAGGAGAACTCGACTCACTCTGACAGGGCTCAATCATCTTGTGGTCCAACAGGTAGCCAAGCTCCTTCTCGATGAGAGGAACTTTCACTGGGTTCACACGGTAAGAAGGCAGTTTAATTGGCTTTGCGTCTCCAACATCGACATCATGCATCAACACAGTGGTTCTTCCTGGAGTGGCACGGAACACTTGTGGGTACTCCTGCAGTAATGCCGAAAACTCCTGCCTTTCCTCGGGAGCTAGATGAGAAAGCTTAGTCTGAAGATCATTCATGATATCAGGATTCTTCCCCAAACTATCACTCAGGCTCATGCTGCATGGGAGAACTTCACTTGCAGACTCGGGTGGAACAGCTACAGTGCAGACTGGGTTATTTTCGTCCCGCCTGTGATATAACTTTAGCATGTTGATGTGACAAAGTTGCTTGTTCTTTCTACGATCTGGTGTGGCGATGACACAGTTGACATCACCGAATTTCTTCTCCACGAAATAAGGACCACTAAACTTGGCTTGAAGAGGTTGCCCATGCACCGGTAGCAGAATCAAAACCTAATCTCCTGGCTGAAAGTGGCGTAACCTGGACTTCTTATCATAGCAAGTCTTCTTCTTCTCCTGAGCAGCTCCTAAATTCTCTCTCGCCAGGTGTAAAGCAGTGGACAGCCGTTCTTTGAACTTCATCACATACTCCAGCAGGTTGACGTCATCTTCCTCTGACAGCCAGCATTCCTTGAGTAGCTTAAGGGGTCCTCTTACTTCATGGCCAAACAGTAGTTCAAAGGGTGAGAAGCCCAGTGATTCATTTGGAGATTCTCTTGCGGCAAATACTACGAATGGAAGACCTTTATCCCAGTCTTTCTGATGTTCCAAACAGTATTTCCTGAGCATCGATTTGAGTGTTTGATGATATCTCTCCAACGCTCCTTGGGTCTGGGGATGGTAAGCTGAAGACGTGATCTGGGTGATGCCTAACTCTTTCAGAGACTGCTTGAAAACATTTGACATGAAATTACGTCCCCGGTCTGACTGTACATCCTTGGGCAGACCAAACTTGGTGAAGAACCCTAGCATTTCCTTAACCACGTTCTTTGCTGAGATATTTCTAAGTGGAATGGCTTCAGGATAACGAGTAGCCATATCAATCAGGGTCAACACATAAGAAAATCCTGAAGAAGTCTTAAGAAGAGGGCCCACAATATCCACCAACACACGGGTGAATGGCGCCTCAAAAGGAGGAATGGGAACTAGAAGTGCAACCTTTTCGGTCTGATTACACTTCCCCACAACTTGACAGGTGTGACAAGACTTACAATACCAGGAAACATCTCTGAAGATACCTGGCCAGTAGAAGTGTTTCAAAATGCGTGCCACAGTCTTCCTAACTCCAAGGTGTCCTGCCAAACTGGAATCATGAGCCACTCTAATGATATCCTGCCTACAAACACGAGGGATGACAACTTGATGTACAACCTCCCACTCACAGTCGGCTGATACTGTTGGGGGTCTCCACTTCCTCATAAGTACTCCTGACTTTATATAATAACAAGTAGAAGCACCAGCTGACTCTTCCTCACTGCAAGCAGAGTTAGCTAGACCTTTCAACTCAGGGTCAGCAACCTGCAACTCAACCAACTCTTGACGAGACAAATTATCAACACTACGGGGTACTGCCTCATCTGGTGAGTAGTCCAAATTAGCAAGAAAAGTGTCAGCTAGGATAACATCATCATCATCATTATCCTCTAAGTCACCAGTAACTTTAGACTTAGCCCTAGTGACAGCACATGCAGAGAACACGTCAGGGACATCACAATCCTGGGCTGCAGTCACTGGCTCACTAGACAACTGAGGAGCTGGACACAAGACTTCCACCAATATCATTTCCAAGTAAGAAAGTTACACCTGACATTGGCAGTGTCTCAACCAACCCAACCATAACGGAACCATTAACAAAACCAGACTCTAAATTCACTCTGCACAGAGGGACAGAGAAGTAATTATTCCCAACACCTTGTAAGATTACAGTTTCATCAGAGGAATTAACATTAGAGCCTAGAACACTGGTCAGCATAAGGGATTGGCAAGCACCTGTATCACGATATATTTTAACTGATTTCCTGTCATTACTGTCCAGAGGACTGACAAAACCATCAGACAGGAAATTAGCACATGAACTCTTGAGAGTGTCACCCATGTTACTGCTCAAAATAGGAGCTTCATCATGAGAATTTAATTTACCCCTCAAAGCAGGTTCAGTTAAATCGGTTAAAGAATTCTGGGAACTCTCAAGAGTGGACAGTAGACCAATTGACTGAATATTTAAAGACTCCTTTTTGTTCACATCACGCTGTCTCCTGAAACACTTCTCCGTAGTATGACCAAGCTTACTACAATAAGTACATTTACTTTTCTGAAATCTAGAGGTGGAGCTGGTATTTACTTCCTGAGAAACATCATCTTTATTCTCTTTTCTGTTACCTGTACTCTGAGTAGAGGCAACGTACTTACTCTCAGCTTTCCTTTTTTCTTTAGAATATCTCTTGTGAGTAAGAACATATTCATCAGCTAAAACTGCAGCATCAGACAAATTATCTATTCTTTTTTCATCAAGATATAGGCTTATATCTTTATTAATACACCTTTTGAAGTCCTCCAGCAAAATCATCTGCTTAAATTTATTAAAATCAGAATTTACATTTTTAGAATTTAACCACTGCTCTAACAGATCTTCTTTGATTTTTGCATACTCAACATGGGATTGCTTATCTTGCTTATAAGTTGTCCTAAATTTTATTATATAGGCTTCAGGAACAAGCTCATAGGCCTTAAGAATCAAGCTCTTAACTACATCATAATTATCAGATTGATCCTGAGGCAAAGATGCATAAGTTACTTGAGCTTTACCAGTGAGAACAGTCTGAAGGAGTACTGGCCAATACTTTTTGGGCCAATTAAAACCTGTAGCTACCCTCTCAAACAACTGAAAATACTCTGTTAAAGCAGATTCATTAAAAGGAGGGACAAGTTTAACATTTTTAGCCACATCAAAATCATCAGAGCTAGATGATCCAGTTCCACCTTGTTTCATGCGATACTCATGGTCTGCCTGAATCCTAGCAATTTCAATTTGTGCCTGTGCCTCCTGAATACGAGCCTGAGCTTCAGCCTCCTTACCACTAGCCTCCTGCAGGGCTAGCTGTAACTTAGCTATTTCAATCTGCGTTTGCTCATCCGGAGGAGTTACATTAAACAAGCTTTTATTAATCATGTCAACAATTTGATCTTTAGACGATGAGAGCGAACAGCAATTCCCATTTGTTGGGCAACAAGCTTAAGTTCATTCTTTGTTCTGTTTTCTACATCACACACTGTTTGCACATTTGACAAAAAAATCTTTGGCTTCACCAAGAGTAGTAATAGTAGACATGATGAATAAATCACAGTCACAAAATATCAAGCAATATCCTTATGATAATATCCTGAATATCCTGATAAGAGGTCGCCAAATTTATGTTACGGAACAGAGAGAGATAATGAACACTAAGTGAGAATACTAAAAATCACTACTGTCCCATAAATTTTCAGGTTCAAAACAAAAGAGTTAGGTAAAATTACAAGTTAAAGTTTAATGCATAAACTAACAACTAAACATTCAGGACTCATAAGGATAATGTAATGGCAAAAAACAGGTTAAATATATGGGTAACTGCAATAGCCTCTATTAACACGAAATTAGCAAGAGTAAATTTATCTAAGTCGGCCCTGATAAAATGAGAAAACCGGATAATGCTCAGTTAATGCAAGATATATTATTACAGATACAATATATTATTAATAATGGCTGACACCTAAAACACATGAATCACAAAAACCTCACCAGGCCTACGAATTAAGACCTTATGCTATACAGTACAAGAAAAAAATGCAACAACACTTATACTCAAATTACAGAGCAGCCAGATGGTTGGAGACTTCCTGAGCACTCACAAAAATAATAACAACTGTACAGGGGAGGACAGAGATGTGAACAAAATGAGGAGTAGATCTAAGTGGCAATTAATGCAGAGACTGAGGTCATTATATAGGGGCCGGCAGAGCTTGATACAACTTGTAAGAAGGACGCGCAAATGAAGCCATAGGGGACAAAGAGTTGACAATCCTGCTCTGAACAACAGAAAGAACGACTTACTCTACTATAAGGGGGAGAAGGGGGGAATGAGATAAAACACGCTAGCCTGGTCACTATGGAAGCCACGAGGCGAATCGTGATCAAACATGCAGCATACTGTACGTTAGAATTATACAAAGGATGATGAAATCATAGGCTATAAATATATATATATATATATATATATATATATATATATATATATATATATATATATATATATATATATGAGGAAGGAGGAACCAATGGTTGAGCCCACAAAAGAGTTCCGTTAAAGAACAAAACAAAAACAATACAAGAGAGAGCCAACTTCAAGATCCGTTCATTTCGAGATGCCTGAACACACTGCGTTTGAAGAACTGGAGATCATAGGAAGTAGGAAATACAGACAGAGGGAGACAGTTCCAGAGTTGACCTGTTGCATAAATGAAGGACTGGGAGTAACGGTTAACTGTTGCATTAGAGTGCTGGACAGAAAAGGGATGGGAGTTTGTTGCTAGATGGGTACTACGTACTCGTTGTAGAGGTGGAGGGATGCAAGCAGACAGTTCAAAGGAGCAGTGACCATTGAAGTAGCGACAGAAAAGAGATAAAGATGCAACAATGCGGTGAAGAGACAGAGGTTGAAGGGAGCCAGTAAGAGGGGGAGAGTTGATGAGACGAAAAGTTTTTAACTCCACCCTATTGAGAGGAGCTCTACGTGGGAAACCTCCCCACACATGAGAGTTGTCCTTCAAACAGGGGCGAATAAAACCGTGTATAAAGTAAACAACTGTGCAGGGGTAAAAAAGGCACGGAGTCGACTTAGCACACGTAATATCTTAGAAGCAGATTTTACAAGAGATGCAATATGATCTTTATAAAATAAGTCCCGAGTGAATGAAACCCCAAGCATGTTCAAGGATGATGCAGCATTGAGCTGGAGATTATAAAACATTAGTGGGTACTCCTGTGGAGGATTTTGACGGGTTGATAGGTGTAAAAACTGAGTCTTTGATGCATTAAAAACAACAAGATTATTTTTCAGAGATACGAGCCAAGTCAGACTTTAGGTGTGTCATTGCCTCATCCCTTGTTTGTTAAGTAACTGCTGAGATGGACGTTGCGGAAACCGAATGGAAAGGTGAAGGGTGGAATCATCAGCGTACAAGTGATAGGATTAGATATACAGCTTAGAAGAATCAAGATCAGGAACACAAGAGCAAGATTACATATTCGCAACAGCCACCTTTGGCTTTGAAATGAGTATAGAGAAAGTACGAGGATACAGAAAAGGGTTTGCTGTCAGTTGCCTCAGACAGCTGAGTCTCTGCTAAGAGAAGGTGAGGTTTAGAGAAGGAGAGATGGTTTTCGACAGAAAGTTAGAAGAAAGGCCGCGAATGTTGCAGGAATGAAAAACTGAGTCAGACAGTGGTTCGAGGCATGTAGGTTAATCACCGGGAGAGGGGCGGATGCTGGGGACATTTTTGTTCCTCCACCCCCCGGGGACTCCAAGAAATGGTTACCGTTCGCCATTTTACTTTAATTTTGAGGTGGTAATGTAGTGTGTGCTAAGCATGTAGATTGATGCAGACAGTTAGAGAAACTTGTATTGGAGGGCATGCCGGTCTACTTTCTGTATAAGTGAAACACTGAAAAGTTCAACAAAGCGGGATGGTCAGTAACTAGTCCCGAGGGATGATAAAAAGGGAGCTCCAGCTCTCCCTGTCATCAGCTTTCCATTCACCTTGCAGGCTTTGCACTTATCACACTATATTAGCATGTGCCGAATCCATTGATTCTTTTTATTTTCTGTGAGAAATAAAGACAGATTTATCTTTGTATAATACTTTATCCTGCTATACTAGAAAAGAATGGTATCACAGTAAAATAATAACAAGAAGCGGTGCAAAGGCACAGCAAACCCGTCCACGGCAGTCATTATAGCGATGATATAGAAACACAGCAGGATATCTAGTCAAAGATGTCACATATGAAATTTAGAGTTAATCGGGTGAAAAACTGACCACTTTATGCCAACTTGAATTTTTAGGTCCCACCCACCTGATACTGACCCCCCTATACCGCTAACTGTGGGGTGACCCTTGGTGTAATGAGGCATGTTGTAGGATCAAGATTTTAAGGATGCACCTTTAGGTTTTGGTTTCATGTCGATATGACGAATCTGAATTGAGTTATGGCGAAAAAAAACTATTTTTTAACCGCATTTTGGGCCAACAGCCTGGGCCTTGGCCCAATTAGACCCAGTAGGCTATTGAATCAGGTGATCAGAAGGTCATAGCCCATCATCCCTGTAATTTAAGTAAAAATCGCACCAGTATTTTCGCTAAAAAATGTTAACAGAACACCGACAGACAGACAGACAGAGACAGAAAAACAAACAAATCGGGTGAAAACAATACCCGTCCCCAAGCCTCTCCGGACCGGGGACGGGTACTAATGCAAATAATGATGATGATGATGATGATGATGATAATAATAATAATAATAATAATAATAATAATAATAATAATAATGATGATGATGATGATGATAATAAAAATAATAGAGTATTCAGATGTTATTCTGTCTTTTTTTTTTTTTTTTCAAAATTATACCATGGCATATAGTCGTACTGCAGACACAGTTATTAAAATGTACGACCAGTTGATACACACACGGACACACACACACACACACACACACACACACACACACACACACACACACACACACACAAGCTATGTATCTGCATATTTTCTCTTTTGTGGAAGCAGCATAAAAGAACGCAAAATGAGTTAAGAAATGGTGTGACAAATAGATAAATTTGTGTATAAAGATAGATGATAAAGTACATTTACTTCGAAAGAACACGGTGAAGGCAAACAGTACTTTCACTGAAAAGAGGGGTCAGAGCTAGCATGGTGGACAGTTATATAAGAGACACACTCACTTGCACCTCGTCACGAGCCGCCACGGCTGCGGCAGTACACACTTTCATGCCACCACTCATAGTCCTCGTTTGGTCCAGCGTTCTCTGGTGGCCTGCAGGGTGTGACGCAGGTAACCTGGCTTCTTTAGTAAAGTCAAGAAATAAGGAGGACCCGACATGGCGTAGACAACTGAGAATTCTCCAGGAGGTTGTCTCAGGGCCAGGTAAAGGAAGGTCTCTCGTACTGCACCTGGACCCTGAATTTCCAGGAGAGATTCAACATGCTATAGCAACCCTGTGTGAAGCGCAGGAAACACCTCACCTCACTGTGAGTCTTAGTCTCAATTACACTTGGAAGCAACAAGCCTCCTCTCTCCTCCACGTGGTGCTGTGGTTCTCAAACAGGAGCCAAATGCTCCAGTCACTGTGGCACCACTGGCAACCCCACAACCTGCTACTCCTCAGCCTAACACCGGCCTTAAACACCTCCATCCTAGTGGCAGATGCTCTGAGAAACGTAGACAAACTGGCAATGATCACAGCCGAGGCGCTGGTATACACTGTGCTGCCCTTCTCTTCACCCACGCCGCACCTGCTTGGCCGCTGGCACCCTACTCGCTACACCCAGTGGCACCAGTTATTCATACAGAGATTCGCAGAGTTCCAGGGCTGCACCTTCCACCTCGCTACGTGGATAGATGATGCCCCAATGATATACTTCGGGGACAGTTTAAACAGAAAACCGCTGGGTATTGTGGTGGAAATGCTTGACTCTCTCTCATCTCATCTGAACTTTACCTATACCATGACGGCAAGTCCACCAGACAAGAAGTATGGAGTATTTGAAGATGGAGTGTGGGTTGGCCTCTTGGGAATGGTCCACAGAGGAGAAAAGAACTTCACAGTTAACCCGTTCTTCCTGTCACTGGACCGCATCGACGCTTTTGATGCTTCAGTAACTTTCTGGCAGACAGGGTATGGAGTCTTCCTGATGAAGCCTGGCCCCCTACCCGCCTGGACCAATCTGTACCTACCCTTCAGTGGACCCGTGTGGGCTGCCGTGGCAGTGTCATTCCTGGCAGCTACTATTCTTCTGTTACTACAGGTATAGTGTGTGTGTGTGTGTGTGTGTGTGTGTGTGTGTGTGTGTGTGTGTCTGTGTGTGTGTTGCAGACATTATGCCCAGTGGATTGCGCAATTACCTGTTTTTTATCCCAACCCGTGATGCGCAAAAATTGAAGGATTTTTTTTTTTTTAGTTTTTGTTCATCATACACTTGAAGTTAAACACCCAGGGCATCATCTGGTGAAAAAAAAATAATCTCTCTCTCTCTCTCTCTCTCTCTCTCTCTCTCTCTCTCTCTCTCTCTCTCTATCTATCTATCTATCTATCTACATTTTTGCGTAGGGTCATGCGTAAGTTTACGTAGAGGAGTAGTGAAAAAATGAAAAAAAAAGTTTTTGTTTATTATAAACTTGAAGATAAACTTCCAGGGCACCATCTGGTGAAAAGAAGAAAATCTCTCTCTCTCTCCGTTTTTGCGTAGCGCCATGCGTAAGTTTGCGTGGGGGTTGAATTGTTATCGGTGATGCACGGCCAGCACAGTCTGAGATGTGGCTAGCAATCCATGGCTTAAAGATAGTGTGATTATATTACTAGTTGAAATACACTTTCTCTGTTTGTAGGCGTTTAAAAGTTATGAGTTTAAGAGGTGGATGGCAAAGCAGAAATCCACACCCGCCAACTATGAACCAAGCAGGAAAATTGAAAGTAGTAACACCATTTAGGAATAAAGATTTGTGTTAAAATAGTATTTCACTCAGTTCTTAACACTGGCACTAAGAGAGAGAGAGAGAGAGAGAGAGAGAGAGAGAACAAGTTATCGGTATCATCACATGCAGACCTCTAAATTAGGTGTGTGTGTGTGTGTGTGTGTGTGTGTGTGTGTGTGTGTGAACATAATAAGAGAAGCTTTACTAATATGTTTTGAGCAAGTCTGTGCCTGTGCTTAGATGAAAGTTATTGGGAGGACAGTTACATCTTATTCTCTTGTGTTTGTATTATCTCACCCGTTGATGAGTGATCAACTAGTCTTTTTTCTGAACACGTTTAAATGGAGCTGTATCACACCATCTGAAAAACTGTTTTAATAACCATTCACTCCGATGGAATGCTAAGATTTTCTATTACCGTCATTTTTGTGACCTTTAAGATGTAAATTGTTTCAATCCCATGGGAGTTCAGAGACATAGATATGACTATTTGTCTCATCAGTATCAATGGGTGTGTTTCATAAGAGATTACTACTTTACTTATTCTGCATTACACTGATTCTGAGATTACTTTGTCCTTGTACATAAGACGAACCCCGAACTGTACCACATATTTCTGAACTGGACTTCGATAGGGGGATGATGGTGTCTATATCTTTGAATGTGATATTTCGGTAGATAAAGTCTTTATCGCAGCTTCATGACATCGCTGATGGGGGTTCAGGTCTTTAGCAACAGTCACTCCTAGATCGTTAACATTTCTGGCACTTTTCAGTCCTGTTGTATAATTTTTTGAACTCAAAATTTACTTGGGGTTTCAGGTTTGTAGCACTTGAACTTCGTCTCCATTACAATACATCTGGAGGTGATTCACCAAATTTGAATTGAATCTAGTTTCTTCCTGGTGGTCAGTTATGCTTTCGTTTCAGCTTCATTGTTGTACTCTTACAGTATTATAACTGTTTAATTATTTCTAGCCATTTCAACCTCACTGCACAAGTTTGCAAACAGTCTAGACTCAAATCTGTTATTTTTCCCTCTGCATGTACACTTTCATGAAAAATTGTCATTTTAAATGTTAGAAGCGTAATTTTGAAGACATAGAAGATTTGAGTGTATTCTTATTATATCATGGTCTGGGAGAAAGATTTTTTACCATGTCCATAGTGAATAACATGTCGATAAGTATGATTTCTGCCGTGCAATAACACACGTACCACAAGGCAGAAAAGAGAACACGATAACAAGATAAAAAATCTTGCTTACACGCAACTACGTTGACAGAAATTAGTAAAGATATCAGGAGAGGAAAACCACCAGAAATGTTGCACAGAGTGTGTGGCGCCAGGGTTGTAGTTGGAAAGAGAAGAGAACAATTATTTTAGTAGTTTAAGAATGCAAATGGTATGTAAATTAGGTAACAGAGGAGTTCTATGAGGACTGAAAGGAAGACGTATACATGCTCCTGCATTGGCGAAAGTGCTGCTAGAGAGGGACACCTTGATGTGGTAGCATCATCAGTACTAATAGCCATGCGGCTTTGCTGCCTGGCGATTCAAAAGTGTCTAATCTCTTTTCTTCTCTCTCGAAAGGAGTAATGTGAACTGTAGGAGAATAGCAGCTTCAGCCGCAGTCGAAACGATTCGCGTCCAGACGACCATGAGGCCACAGCATCATGGGCAATATTGTAGTAACAAGTGCTAAACATACCTAGTAATATTCCAGCTGTCAGGATTAACACTTTTATTGCATGCAGTGACACAGTTTGGGAACTTATTTATGGTTACACCTTAATCAGGTTATATTAATGTTCAGAGGAAATCTCTGGTAGAAGAACACGGGAATGATATCGCCTAAATACGAAACATCGTGGCAAGGGTTGACATGGTACTACTGGGATTTTTGTGCAAATATTTCAGAAGGATATTGTTGAAGGTTTTAGGTTTGTTAAAATTTAATTGACACATGACTTATTTAGGAACTCACGAGACGAATTTCATTAAGGTATATAGCGATAAGTGTATCAAATTGCTGCTAGTGAATATATCTATAACAGTTATGCTTCACAGAGACAGCTGCTGAGGAAAGAATGGGCCGGAGGAGTGGCTATTCTATTGTACGTTCAAAGGACCTTGGTACGCCAGAGTGTTCCAGTGTTGGCTGGTGGCCCAGGCTTAAGATTTTTCTTGACCCTGTGGCTGCTAACCTGCCTGGTTCTCACCACTGCCTACACCAGCAGCCTCCTGTCCCTTCTCACCATCCCTGCCTACCCCCCTCGCCTCACCTCTCTTCCAGAAGTAGCTTACAGTCCTCACAGGTAAAACACTTCCTTGGAAAAAAATTTATTACCGTACTGAGTACATTATCTTTTCAGTATGACTCTGCTGTATGTCTCATTGTTTGTATCCCTCTTAGAAGACTTAGATCCTATAGAGAGACATATGAAAGAATCAGTTTTTCCCTTGAATTATTCAGACTTTCACCCTCGCGACCATCAGTTCACCTCCTTATGCCGACAAGATGACACTTCAGACAATTATACTGTAGAATTTTTACGCTTTGCCATTGACCATGTTTATTTTTATACATTTTTAATCATGTGTTCATCTGTCAAAGATATATCTTGCTGGTTATAACGTGACTGGAGATAACCTGTTGTGATTCGTTGTTGTCAGACACAGATGTGGGGTATCTCCCACTCCTGACACTTTCTTAAGATCAGCCGTAGAGGCAGTCTTCCACTTTCCGATACAATATTGGGATCAGTTGGGCGCAGGTTCCCTTTGTCACAATATTGTGATTAATGGCAGGGGCAATAGCTCGCACTTTGACATAGTTCGGGTGGAATCTCAAATACATCACTGGGATATCAATGCCAACGCTTTGCCAAGGTCTCTTGTATATGCTTAGGAAGAAACAGACATAAGACACCCACCTACACACTAGCCCATATAGCAACTTCTGTGATCCACACATATTGCTCTGTATCAGGTGCACGTGCACCATACAACTGGACTCACTGTTATCCGTCAGTTGTTTGCATCATCGGATGATAGAGGTTTATTTCTTCAGCTGCTACGTACCTGTATTTATTGTAAAATGCTATCTTTTACTATCTCTGTATCTACTGAACGCTGAAAATAGTTGACATATTTTTTTTATATAAATTAAAAGTAAAATGCAAATGACAAAATTGAAGGTATGTGTGTGAATGATCTAACTTCCTTGGGGAAGCCACATCTCAAGCCTTGAATGATGAGTAAATGAATTTTTATTGGACACTGTCGATGAGGTCCTCTGCTTGCCCATAGAACTATTTTATTCATAAAGTTGCCAAGGCAAAAGTAGTATTGATTATGAAGTACAGCATCTACAAATATGCTGTGTGGCAACAGAACTGGCTGACCTATCACCCGATGATCACGACTGACCCATTGGCGGGACAGTAATGAGGGGGAGTTTTGAAAATATGCTGATATAAAACTGTGTTACGATACTTAGAGAACAAGTGTATAATACTATAAAATAAGTACAGTGTCAGAGGAAACAAAGATGAACCTATTTATAAGGACACCCCACGAATGCATATCGCCCACCATCACTAAAAACTACATCAGTGACTTGGGATTTTTTTTTTTTTTTATCTTATTAGAGGCTATGATAAAGGATGATATTGTCTAACTAAATACAAACTTTCAATTCATCTCCATCCGTTGCCGAGATGTGGGCAAAAATGTTTTCTAGTGAAGATCCTCTGGCACTCGGAGGCATATCATGGCAACTTTACCAAAATCTAATCAGTTCAAGCCACATACACTGGGATACTGACCATAGTTTGGATACAATTCGCCAACTTTTGTTTAAGATAGTTTGGTTACACACACACACACACACACACACACACAGATGCAGGCAATTACATTAGTGTCTTGTTAGGCAGACGATAGTTATCAATAACTAATATATAGATACTAGAGATTACTCACTGTCAATGATCTACTGTACAAGTATGTCCAGCGAGAAGACAGTGAAGAATTGTTTTCCTTGAGTATCTAACAATTTTTTTGTTTATATCATTAGAAATGCCAGATGGCACATTGAGTGTGAAAGGTTTCTTTCGTTTACAGGTGCCATCTTACTGAAGTTGGTAGCAGCGAGTATGTTCACAATGTACTGTAAAGATAATTCAGGTACTTAAGTTATTCAGCAATTAGGTAATTTATTCACAATGTCATTTGCAATGTGGACTATATTATAACCCAGCAAAACGTAGTTAACTAGCATATTTGGTAACAAACGTCAATGAGCTAACAATGATGGGCCATAACTGGAACATTCAAATAAAAAATGTTTTACATAACCAAAGGAAAACAAACAAATATTAAAATATTCAAAGTGGGGGGTTAGGCCCAAACTTAAGTCTCAGTTTAGAACGTGATTCCCGGTTTAAAACCTGCATTACAACGAAATCCCAGATCACAGATATTCAGAATGATGTTTTGAGCCGGTGAGAAACTTAATCCAAGGTTTATTTCATCCGCTGTTTAAACTGCATTGAGCAGATGGACTGACAGATCTAGGCTGGCAAGTGTCAGCCTGAATACTGGATTGTTCTTTCCATAGGTTCTTCAAACTGAAGAGTTTGTGAAGTGGAAACTATTGGTTGACACGTTTGATAATATCATAAAAAATAAATATTATACTTCCTTACCTACTCTCACGTTGAAAAATCCCTGCGAACAGTAGCCTGTTATTACTGCAACATACTGTAATTCTGAATTACAGAACTATGTCAGTTGTGCAAGCAGTAATCTAGTATTTACGTTCTTAAGACTTTGTCAGCTGCACCGTTAGTAGTCCCTTATTACTGTTCTTCTGTATTACAAATCTGTTAACTGTGAAAACAGTACCCTATTATATATCACCGTACGTCGGTATCATAAAACTCAGTTGTACAAACAGTAATAAGTATTACCGTGCTTCTGTTGTATAAACATTGTCATCAGAGAGTATATTTTTCTAATAACCAGAGTACAGTACATAGCCTATGCTTCATAAGAAAATTTAGATTTGTAAAAAAAAAAAAAAAATGGGTAACGGTAGATTATATTTAAACAAGCTCTTTATCATTCCCCTCTCCCGTATTGCAGTAAGACCAAAGCGATATGACATACACTGTTTTAATTGTCAATGGTTTCCATCGCGTCAGTAATGAACAAATGATAATAGCCACCACGTTAAGACTTGTGTGATTATTAAATTCATATATGGCAAAATGATACTGAGGAAGAGTTGTAGTAATATAGAAATAACTAGAGGGGCAGTCAGAGGAGCGCGTCTCTCCGACAAGAGCAACGTAATTTCCAAACTACTCATCATAAAGGGTTTTCTCATCACTGATTACTGACTCACAAAAGAAAGATGTTTTCCGGATCCGGAATCTGTAACACGACCCGATCGCTCCCAAAAGTTAATCGTTTGCTCCCTGCGACATGGGCTACATAGCCTACCCACCAAATTTGGTCTAAATCTCTCTTTTAGTTTTTGAGTAATCCTGCTAAGAGACAAACAAACAAAACAAACAAACAGGGGTGAAAACAAACTCTCCTTGTCGGGGAATGACATGTAACTTTTTTTTTTTTTTTTTGCCCCACAATAGAGTTTTCTTCTCTGAGAAATGGAGTAGAATCTATTCCTTCAAAAGTCATTTTAGCCTAATGAAATGATCGCATACAACACACTGATCATATACATTCACTTACGTGTTGCAGCGTATTATTTGCCGATTACGGCACAATTAGCACTTTTGGTAGAGTTGGCAATGTTAGCAATATCCAGTTGCTAACTCTGCTAGCTTTAGCACTATGGGAGTTTGCAAAATAATTACAAACATATTAATTACTTCATATCTCTAAATTTTAACATATTACTCATTTCATTGGGCTTGAATATACTGATGACACAATATAGCAATATTACAGAAACGCTTCACCCCGCGGGAGTCGGTGAGTGACGGAGTGACGACTGGGGAGAGGGACGACTGAAAGATACCATCTGACGAGCACCGTAACGATCTCATGGTTGACTCATTCTCCCATCACATGGTGAATTCTACCACTGTTACCTTTTTAGAACATCAGGCTTATTGTTTGCTGCCTTGTGTGTCAATTGCATTTCCAGTCCTAATATTCTGGAGGGCATTCTCACCCTCTCCAGATTTTCTTCATTATTTTTCTAATATACTCATAAATAGGTTGTTGTTGACTAACCCCAGATTGTCCAGCCGAAAATCTCATATCTACAGCCTCTGCACTCAAGTATTTCCTAATCCATATGATAAATTTTCTCAAACATAAATTAAGTATGATATTAGCGTGCATGATCCCGAGAGCTATAATGTATACTACTTACCTAAACAAGTCTGAATAATACTGTATTTGTACTGCAACACTCGACAACAGTGCTTAAAGACCAAAACAGCACAGGGTTAATCTTTGATTAGAGGCTCAAATGATACAAAGCTAATAAATGTTTACAGGGTAGCGTCCGTGGATTACGGTGGCTATCAACGGACAATGATGGCTACCTCAAAAGCTGAGGTGATTATGAGGCTAAGAGAGAAGAGAGATTTGTTCCCTAACGAGGACCAGGCTGTGGCGGCAATGGTGACAGGCGCTCACGCTTACATTCAGACTCATACATATACATATTTCCAGCTCGCAAAGAGGAAGGTTAGTAGTTTTATATATATATATATATATATATATATATATATATATATATATATATATATATATATATATATATATATATATATATATATATATATATTAGGGTGGAGTGAAAATAGGGGCCAAAAATCAAATATATACGGATCAATTGTATGTAATACCTACCAAAAGTTGCCAGTGCTCTTACTCATTAAGGATATAAAGTTTTATTGAAACAGGACTAAATTTTCTGCCCTCAACCATCTGTTTTTTACCAACCTGTGACACAAATGACAAATCCTTGGCACTCATTGTATTATACAGTATAATGTACAATTATACACTATAACATGCAATGTACAATGTACAGTACATGACCCAATATGTGCAGCAAGCTCAACACAAATCTAAGAAGTTAATGTGTGTGCGACATTCACTCTTAGTGTTAAATGTTGGCATGATCGCTCGAGCATGTATTCTTGCTCAAATAAAGGCATCCCATGCACCTTGTCCACCAACAGGTAATAATACCCCTGTGACTACCTTAACATACCTTTCCAATATTTGTGTATGACATGGAAAACGTGGAATTTGAGTGGCAGGAGTTGTTTCGTTACGAACTACACTTTCCAGGTCTGCATCGGAGGCTGATTTTGTCATTGGAGGTTCAGTCAGGACACAATTCTGCCAGTCAATCAAATCAATGTACTGAGATTGAGAGATGGTACTTGAAAACATCTGATACCATGTGGACGTGTCTTGGAGGCTCGAGCTTGCATGATTCATCGAACGCCCAGCTCCCTGATTGTTGTCGCTCGTCAGTTACCACGGTCAGCAAAATGTTCTCAGGGTGGCCAAAGTAGCCATTTCGCTTAATCACTGGATCAGCTACAGCTTTCACATCTTGCAACAGGTAGCGTGACCTCTAAGCATCCACATGTGCTTAGAGCCATCCATGCATAAAGGTTTGGACTTGATCGTGAACCAGACTGGAGCGTAAACCTTCAGAATGAATTCAGCAATTGCTCTGAGATTATCATGAGGTCTATCTGTCACAACATACAAACGCAGAACTCGATTGGCCATAGTTACCCAGCGGGGCATTACAAGTTTTCCTGGCTGACGATGTGACAAAGAGACAGAGCAATTGCCAGTGATTACTGCTTGGCAAATATCCAGTATATACTATCTATCTATTGCCAGATGCCTCAATCCCGTTCGGGGTGGCCACAAACAAATCGCCTCCACGTAGCCCTGTCCCCCGCCATTTCACTGCCCTGCTCCCAATTCACATCCCCCTCTCTCATATACCTCTCCATCCCATCCCTCCATCTCATCCTCGGCCTCCCCCTCCCTCTCCCCCCCTCCGCCTCACTCACATACACTCTCTTCGTCAGTCTTTCACCCTCCATCCTCTCCACATGGCCAAATACTGCTGATCCGAATTCAAATCTTCAACGCTGACATGCGGAAATTCACATGTTAATAGCTTAAAAAAAAATAACTGACATTTCCCCACAATTTGCCAATAAAGAACAGACTGGCCCTGAGAAACTTCTTGGTCCTGTCGTGCAACCATTAATTTGCATGAAGAAGGCAAACAAACCACTGCAGAGGACGTTTGACATGTTCTTCAAGGAGTCTTATAACACCGCCCTTCTTTCCTGTGTTCATTGCAGTGCCATCACACTCAGTTGCCACCAGCTTCTGAACTTCTATGCTATTTTCACCAAGAAAATGGATGATGGCCAGCTTTATGCTTGCAGACCTGCCACTTTCAGTTTTAATGTGACCGAGATAGTTGGAGCCAGGCTCCTGAACCAGTGATATATGCTCCTCTACAGTCACTCTCCGGTGAGCTGTGCCATCAACTGCTTAGAGGGTCAGAGTTTTATCCTTTCTGCCAACAAAATATAGGCCCTGTATTTCAGCAGTAACACTTGCCGCTTCAGCACGGATAGTTTCATGATACTTCTGCCATTCTCTTCTAACATTGCTTCCGTCGATGACATCACTGCAGTCCTCAGATGTTACTATGCCATAGTCTTATAAGACTGCAGATTAATCTCTGCCACTGCTCTATCTGAAACTGCATGTCACTCCGAAGCCCTTGCAGTATTCTCTAATCGACGTCTCTGCTGTGATGCTGCTTAACCTCTTAAGCGCGGGCACGTTTTTGCGCTCCTTGTGCGTCCTGCAAGGATATTCGTGCTCCGACTGACTTTTTAAAAATATTTGCCAAAAATCAGTTATTAGTCCTAGAATATTATAATTAGATTTGCCTATGGCACATACCTTCAGATTTCTCCTGGGATGTTTGTTGAGCCTTCATCGAGTACCGTAGGACTTGTGGAGACTTCTGAAGTTAGGTAACGAATTCTCCACTTTACACTTCCCGACAGCCCGTAATATGATTACCACAGCCTGATATTATCACTAGAAACACTATTCTATGATTTTCAAGTAGTTTGGAATTCATACACCTAAAAAAAAAACACACTGTGAAAGCAATGAAAATTACGAGAGCGTACGAGCTTCCCACTTGCGCTCGTTCCCTGCTGGTATTCTGTCATTATTCATAAACACACTCACACTTTATATTCCTATTACTTTATTACACCTATATATATATATATATATATATATATATATATATATCCATAAGTTTCCTTCAGTAATAGTAGTTTATTTTCACTCCAGGCACTTTCTCGTTCAGTAAACTAGCGTAGAGTGCAAAGCTTTGACTGTCATTACTCCAAGTATTTGTACTCATATTCTTATATTAGTAATTATTTACACTTCTCTTTTATTTACACTGTGTTATACACTGTCTATCTATCTATCTATCTATTGCCAGACGCCTCAATCCCGTTTGGGGTGGCCACAAACAAATCGCCTCCAAGTCGCCCTGTCCCCCGCCATTTCACTGCCCTGCTCCCAACTCACACCCCCCTCTCTCATATACATCTCCACCCCATCCCTCCATCTCATCCTCGGCCTCCCCCTCCCTCTTCCCCCCTCCACCTCACTCACATACACTCTCTTCGTCAGTCTTTCACACTGTCACTTCCAGTAAATAATGGCTCCTTTCCCTTGGAGCCAGGATGAACTTGGGACACTGAAGCACTCGTAGTTTATCACCATTTGCTCCACTGGCTCATCACACGCTTCACCAGAAAGATTGTAGTCACTGTCCATCATTATCATGGATAAATTAGCCAGTTCACACTCCACAGCAGAGTCATTCAGTCCTTTACCCCTTCCCACACGAGGTTTAGTAGGGGTAGAGTCATAGGGCCCTCTAGAAGCGGCAGAAATAAAGGGGCGCGAGTGCTACATGCTTTCATCTCTAGAAACAACACTGAACTAAATGACGAGGCGGATATGGGGCCGCCAAGGGTTGACAACGTCAGCGAGGTGACAGCTGGTAATTTATATGCTGTGAAATGATTGGCAGGAAATTAAGTAGTTCCAGGTGAATGTAAATATCACTTAGGCTTCTCCCTTCCTTTCTTATTTATATTTTATTAAGTGAATAGATTATACGGCATATTTCAAGGGGAAATTACCAGGGAAAATTAGCGAACAAGTGCATGTGGGGTGTTGCCAGGTGATAATTAGCCAACCCCAAGTGTACAGTATGGCACTATCAGTTACCTTATTTTTTTCAGGTATATATTATTTTGTATAAGAATAGGGCATAGGGTTTATTTCAATGGATGAAATCAGTTGAAAATTCCGGGGAAGATTTGCTTAGCGCAGAGCGGCCGTGCTGGCGAAAGAAGAGGGTAATGGAGGGGAGGTAGGGAGGGGAGTCAAGAACAGGGATAAATAGTTAAATTGTCAACAATGGATGGGAGTACAGATGACATTAGCAGTGGTGACTATTGTTGGACACTGGCAGTACTGATAGATGATACAAGCCACCACTTGAAAGCTCAGGAGAATTCAAAATAACACAAAATTACAAAAGTGACGCCCCGCGGTATGATCCATTGCACCAAAGCGTCACGAAAGTGACACTCCCCAGTTAAGGGGTTAAGAATTACATGCAACAGTAGAAGGGTGTAATGCTTGAGAAGTACATGCAACAGTAGCAGATAATATTTCAGTGTCATTATCTGTGCTTTCACCAGGTTCATCATCTGCAGAACTGCTAAAGCTGCTTTCATTTTTCTTTGATATAGATGAAATGGCACTAGCCTCAAGGTTATACTGGGCTAGCCTGTCTTATTCCTTCGACTTTCGTCTCAGATGCTCCTGTAATCTCTTTGTAGAAATGCTGTCAAGTTGCCCTATCATCATCTAGTGTGTGGTTCGTAGACCTTGAAGAAAAGATAGTTCAAGAACTGGAACCTTGCAAAACTTTGCACACGAACGTGATGAATGGTTAGCACATTTGCATGCTGCAATGCTGAAACTTTTCTTGGTTTGCTCCTTGAATATGGTAACTTTCTGTTCATATTATTCATTTCTTGTCGACTTTGGTATCTCACAGGTTTGAGATATTTATTGTGGTGATTTTGTATCAGCTGTATAATGCGGGTTGATGTCAGTAGGTATTGATGCTCGAGTCCAAGTTTATTTAATTTTAACAGCCAGGACATGAGACACTCTTGTAACAGTTTTTCTTTTTTTAATTAATCTTCAAATCCAGTCTGACCCACTGATGGTCCATAAGCAAGTCTTCAGTGGTTGGCAA
This sequence comes from Coenobita brevimanus, assembly GCF_032717465.1. Classification (NCBI taxonomy): domain Eukaryota; kingdom Metazoa; phylum Arthropoda; class Malacostraca; order Decapoda; family Coenobitidae; genus Coenobita; species Coenobita brevimanus. The sequence goes on along the minus strand of NC_137006.1, from coordinate 36,310,269 downwards.
CTTGTGCAATTTCATTCTATGAGGACTATCGAAAATTTGACATGCCGGAGGTTTTCTTGGATGGCGCTTAGCCATTTCGTCATCATGCTCCAACACTGAAACTGCATAACAAATACAACAGAACAAAGTAAGCTTAACAAACTAGAAGCCTTATATGCATTATATAATATATACACTCAGGTACCCATAAAACACCTGAGAAGTGTGTTTCTGAAACCTCCATTGCCTTACCCATAAAACACTTGAGAAGTAAGTATCTGAAACCTTATTTGCCTTGTCTACTAATGTATTTGATATGACTGAACATGTCCCGGCATATAAAATTAGCAATTTTGGTAGAGGGCACAAAATGGTTTTAGAATGCCAAATTTTGCATGCAAGAAATATGGGACAAATGACAATTTTTAGGGGGTATTACATGTCAATTAAATTTTTCATATTTTCACCCCATCCTAATATCTATCTATCTATCTATCTATCGATATATATATGTGTGTGTGTGCGTGTGTGTTTATATATATTCAGTTATGTTTAAAATGTACATTATATATATATATATATATATATATATATATATATATATATATATATATATATATATATATATATATATATATGGGAAGTCTGTTCTGAAAATATCCGACCTAAGGCTCTTAAAAAACAAATAGCTAACCTTTTGAGTTAGGACACTACTGTAATCCCCCTCACCGTGGGGCCCTTTTGACTAGAGACACGTAGCCCTGCGTTCTTTCCACTGCCTGAAACATTTTTCAAAGTCCGTTTTTCGCTCCTTCCTGCAGGTGCCTCGTAGCATTTGTAATGGTCTCTCCTTTCACTCTTATATTTTTGTTATTGCACCTAAGAGTGTGGCCAATAAGGATAGCACAGTAACTGTTTCGGCCCTTGTGGTGTTGGAGGAGAGAAGCGATTTACTTGTACTGCCAGGAGGGATGCCAGTCTGACTATAGCCTATTTGACCTAATATGAAAAGAGGATAGCCTGGCACCTGTTTGGATGGCCGATTGTATTTACTGGTAACGATGTATATAAATATAACTATTATAAGGGTTACAATAACTGATTCTGACTATAAGACTGCTTAAATAGAAATATGTATATTCCTTAGAATAAAAAAAAAAAGGGGGGGGGCTTACAAAATGTATCAGATGGACTAGATACGAGTGAAATTTGCAGTTCTGACAAATCATTATGATATCGCAGTAAAGATATGTAAATAACCTCAATTTGCCTTAACATGGAAAATAACCAAAGATCTGGTAAAAATATATCCGAAAGTGTTGATCTGGTAAGATAACTGAAATTTTCACACATATCTAGGTCCTCTGATAGACTTTGCGATTAATTAATATCTTCAAATAATTATATAACAATATAAAATATAAATAAATCTATATACATATATATGCACTGTATATAGATAGATAGATAGAGATAAACAAATACATACATAGATACGTACACAGACAGACAGATAGATAGATAGATAGACAGATATTTTTGCTTATTTAAGCAATCTTATCGTCAGAAAAGTGTGTAATATTTGCAATAAAAATTTCACATACATCGTTACTAAAGATTGTACTTAGAAAAGCAATAAGCTGCCAGCATTCAAAAGCTTAAGGCTCTTGTCTTCTCATATGATATGGAACAGGCTTTAGGTTATGGGAGGGAACACTTTGATAATCTAATATCCGATAGAACAATCTTTACTGATATTCCTCTGGACATCTCGACTTGTCAAAAAATTAATCTCGGTCATCTCGTCACACCAGTAGTACATGAGAGATGCCTAGCATATAATTATTATGGTCAATAAGTGTTAGTACTGAGATGGTGACATGGGAATATGTGAGCCATGTAGGAGGGTTCAGTGATCTCAGGGAATGGACTATTATATCCGTTCTCAGAGGGAAAAAAGGAAGCAAGGACGAATGCAAAGAGATTTGTGTGAATTTACTGAGCTTGAAAATACCTCTTCCCATGTTGTCTCTTTGAATGTGTAAGGATGAGGGGGAGTGGGAAAACACTGCTTAATGTTGATTATACAGTGAGCAATTATTACATTAGGAGTAACACAATGTGTCCAGCTGTATACTGTGTGTGTGTGTGTGTGTGTGTGTGTGTGTGTGTGTGTTACTTTTTTATGCTTGGAAGAAGGAACCGAAGGCCATGAGCTCGCAATAACTGTTTCTTCCAAGAGAAAAACAAAATACAAGAGACAGCCAAATTCAAGATCCGATCATTTCGAGATTCCTGGACACACTGCGTTTGAAAGACTGGAGATAAAAGCCAGCAAGAAATACAGACAGAGGGAGACAGTTCCAGAGCTGACCTGTTGCATAAATGAAGGACTGGGAGTAACGGTTAACTCTTGCATTAGAGAGCTGGAGAGAAAAGGGATGAGAGTTAGCAGCTAGATGGGTGCTATGCACCCGTCGTTGAGGTGGAGGGATGCAAGCAGACAGTTCAGAGGAACAGTGACCATTGAACAGCGATAGAAAAGAGATAAAGATGCGACAGTCCGGCGAAGAGACAGATGTTGAAGGGAGCCAGTAAGAGGAGGAGACTTAATGAGACGAAAAGCCTTTGACTCCACCCTTTTGAGAAGAGCCATCCCAAACATGAGAGTTGTACTCCACACAGGGGCGGGTAAAACCCGTGTATAGAGTCAACAATTGTGCAGGGGTAAAGAAGGAACAGAGTCGGCTTACCACACCCAATCTCTTGGAAGCAGATTTTACAAGAGATGTAATATGATCTTTGCAAGATAAGTCCCGAGTGAATGAAATCCCAAGCATGTTCATGGATGATGCAGGATTAAGTTGAATATTATAAAACATTAGTGGGTACACCTGTGGAAGATTTTGTCGGGTTGATAAGTGTAAGAACTGAGTCTTAGACGCATTAAAAACAAGAAGATTATTTATACCCCAGTCAGAGATACGAGCCAAGTCAGACATTAGGTGTGCCATACCCTCACCCCTTGCGTGTTGAAGTAACTGCTGAGATGGACGTTGTGGAAACCGAATGGAAAGGTGAAGGGTGGAATCATCAGTGTACAAGTGGATAAAGTTTGATGTACAGCTTAGAATGTCATTGATGAATAAAAGGAAGAGAGTTGGTGATAGGAGAGAGTCCTGAGGAACTCCACTGTTGATAGGCCTAGAAGAACGATGGCCGTCTACAAAAGCGGCTATAGAACGACCAGAAAGGAAGCTATAGATGAAGGCACAGACAGAAGGACAGAAACAGTAAGAGGGCAGTTTGGAAATTAAAGATTTATGCCAGACTCGATTGACAGCCTTTGATATGTCAAATGCAATAATGGCAAAGCTTTCGCCAAAGTCCCGAAAGGAGGATGATTAGGAGTCTGAAAGATAGGTGAGAAGTTCGCCAGTGGAGCGTCCCTGATGGAACCCATACTGTCGATCAGAAAGAAGGTTGTGATACTGTAGGACTGATGCTTTAAAATTTTTCTGTTAAGAGTTGATTCGAAAACTTCTGAAATACAGGATGTTAATGCAATTGGACAATAGTTAGAAGGTTGGGAATGGTCACCCTTCTTCGGGACTGGCTGAATGAGAGCAAACTTCCAGCAAGAAGGAAAAGTACAAGTTGATAGACAAAGGCGAAAGAGTTTACCTAGGCAGGGTGTAAGCACAGAAACACGGTTCTTGAGGACAACAGGAGGGACTCCACAAGGCCCATATGCCTTATTAGTATTGAGGCCTGTGATGGCAGAAATTACATCAGTTGAAGAAATTTTAATGTTAGCCATAAGGAAGTCAGAGGGGGGAAGTAATGGAGGAGCAGCATCGGAATCGTCTAAGGTGGAATTGGAGGAGAAAATCTGAGCGAAGATATCTGCTTTATCAGTAGAAGAAATAGCTACAGAACCATCAGAGTAGATAAGAGGAGGGAAGGATGATGAGGTAAAGTTGTCAGAAAGGTTTTTGTCAAGGTGCCAGAAGGAGCAGGAAGAATTTGAGTTGGAGAGTTGAGAGCATTTAGTACGGATGAAATTATTTTTAGCAGAGTGAAGAACAGACTTAGTACGATTCTGGGCAGAAACGTAAAAAAGATGTGATTCAAGGGTGGGTTAGCTCTGGTACCTTGTATAGACCCTCTCCTTGTTGCGAACAGCATTAGAACAACAGTGATTAAACCAAGGCTTTCATGTATTAGTCAAAGGATATGAGAAAGGAATGTATGCTTCCATGCCCAAGAGAATAACCTCAGTAATGCACAGGGCAAACTCAGATGGCCCCCGGCCATGGAAGCAATAATGGTCCTTGAATACTCTCACAGAAACATTAAAAAGGTGTGTGTGTGTGTGTGTGTGTGTGTTCTTACCAAATTGTTCTTACCTAATTGTGTCTTTACAGGAATGTGTCAAGCTCGTACTGTCCAGTGTCTTAAACCATATTTATCGTACATATCCTTAAATTTGTGAATTGTTTTGGCACACACTATTTCATTTGGTAGTGCATTCCACTGATTAATTGCTCTATTTGGGAAACTAAATTTCCTTACGTCTTTATCACCTTTCTTTTTATGCAGTTTTTTGCAGTGTCCTCTTGCTGATGCTTCCCCATAGGTTATGTAATCATTTATGTCTATTTTCTCCTTCCCTGATATGCATTTATACAGCATAATCATGTCACCTCTTTTCCTTCTCTCCTGTAGTGTTGGTAGATTCAGTTTTTTTTAGTCTTTCTTCGTAGCTTAGATCCCTTAAGCTTGGTACCCATCTTGTAGCGGCCCTTTGAACTTTGTCAATCTTGCCTATGTGTTTTTTGAGACGAGGACTCCAGACTACTGATGCATATTGCAGGACTGGTCTAATGAATGATGTTATTATCTTTCTTAGCATGTCTTCGTTTATGTATGTGAACGCTATTCTTATATTTGCAAGCAGTGTATACATGTTCCGTACCTTCTCACTGATGTGGTCAGCCGGAGATAGTCTGTTATTGATAATCACACCTAGGTCCTTTTCTCTTTCTAATGTGTGAAGGGTTTTATTTCCTAACTTATAATCCCAATCAGGTCTTTTTCCACTTTTACCAAACTTGATTACATGACACTTGTCCACATTGAATTCCATTTGCCATGTATTGCTCCATTCATGAAGTTTATTTAATTCTTCTTGTAGCTCTTTACAAGAGTCTGTGTTAGTAATTCTCCTTTGTATTTTTGCATCATCTGCAAACATATTTAGATAGCTTTCATTTCCAGTGTTACTGTCTATATCATTTATATACACTAAAAACATGATTGGTGCCAGTGCTGAGCAATATGGAAGTCAGCTAGTCACTTCCCTCCATGATGAGTAATTTCCCCTTAGTACTGTTCTCATTTCTCTTTTTATGAGAAAATCTTGCATCCAACAATACAGTTTGCCTCGGATTCCTCCTTGATGGTACAGTTTCCATAAAAGTCTTTGGTGTGGTACTGTGTCAAATGCTTTCTTGAAATCTAAATAGATACTGTCCACCCATCCTTCTCTTTTCTGTAATGTGTCTGTTACTCTGTCATAGTAGCTCAACAGATTAGTAACACATGATTTTTCATTTCTGAAACCAAACTGTCTTTCTGTTATCATACTGTGTTCTTCTAGATGATTTACCCAAGCTTTTCTTATTAGCTTTTCTAATACCTTGCTTACAACACTGGTCAGTGATACTGGTCTGTAGTTGAGTGGATTTTTACTATTCCCTTTCTTGAATAAGAGAACAATGTTTGCTTTCTTCCAAATATCAGGTAGTTTACCTTGTCTCAAGGATTTTTTGAAAATTAAAGATAATGGTTTACTTAACTCCTTTGCACATTCATGTAGCACCCGACATGAAATTTCATCAGGACCATTTGCTTTTCCTTTGTCTAATTTACTTAATTCCTCCTGTATTACTTTTTCTGATATCTGTATAACTGGTAGTATATGTGGACATGAATGTTCCACATAATCCCTCTCAAAAATTTTTTCTTCTGTAAAAACTGATTGGAAATTCTTATTTAATGCTTCACAAATATCCTTCTCTTGTGTATAAATGATTTCCTAGTCCGTAATGATCGTATTTTATCTTTCACTTTGGTTTTGCTTCTGATGTAGCTGTAAAATAGCTTCTGTTGATCACTACTTTTATTTATGATATCCACTTGAAACTGTTTTTGGGCTTCCCTCCTTATTCTTCTGTAATCGTTTCTTGCCTGTTTATAGTTGTTATATGCCCTTTCAATATTGTGTCTTCTGGATCTGTTCCACAACAAATCTCTTTTTTCTTTTGATTTTTTACATTCTGTATTGAACCATTTCTTTCTTTTGTTTTCTGCTTCTGTGTGCTCTGGGATGTACTTCTGGTATCCTGTTTCATAAAGTTCACAGAATTTTTTATATATAGCATTTAAATCTTGTCCTCTAAGCTCCTTTTCCCAATCTATTTCTAAGAAGTACTTCTTTAGTATTAAGAATATATGGAGTGGAGGGGAAATTGTTGAGTGCTGTGAAGAGTATGTGTGAGGGAGCTAGGGCTACAGTGCGAGTGGATGGTGAGCTGAGTGAGTTCTTTGATCTCAATGTGGGACTGAAACAGGGGTGTGTAATGTCTCCATGGCTGTTTAATATATATATGGATGGGGTTGTAAAGGAGGTTCAAGGTAGGGCAGCGGATGTGGGGGTGGCCCTAATGAATGAGGGTGAGATTTGGAAGCTTCCGGTGTTGCTGTTTGCTGATGATACAGTATTGTTGAGTGAAGATGAATGGGAGTTGCAAGGTTTGGTGAATGAATTTGGGACAGTGTGTAGGAGGAGGAAGCTGAAAGTTAATGTAAACAAAAGTAAAGTTATGGTGTTTGAGAGGAATGAAGTCACTGAGTGTGCAGTGAGGTTGGATGGTGAGGATATGGAGAATGTGAGTGCATTCAAGTACTTGGGTAGTGTGATGAGTAAGGATGGAACTTTGGGGGATGAAGTAAATGAAAGGGTACAGCAGGGAAGGAAGGTTGTTGGTACACTGAAAGCAGTGATGAGAAATAGGGAGGTGAGTATGGAAGTTAAGAAGTCACTGCATGATGGTATTGTGATCCCTACCCTGACGTATGGAAGCGAGGCGTGGACCTTGCAAGAAGGGAACAAGTCAAGAGTGAGAGCAGTGGAAATGAGTTACTTGAGAGGAGCATGTGGAGTGACGTGGAGGGACAGGTTGACGAATGAAGAAGTGAAGGAACGTTGTGGGGTAGATGTGGATGTGGTTGAAAAGATTAGGAGAAATACACTGAGGTGGTTTGGACATGTGGAGAGGATGGAGAATGAAAGACTGACTAAGAGGGTGTATGTAGGTGAGGTGGAGGGAGGGAGAGGGAGGGGTAGACCGAGGATGAGGTGGAGGGATGGAGTTGAGAGGTATATGAGGGAGGGGGGGGTGAGCTGGGGGGAGGGGAGTCAAATGGTGGGTGACAGAGTGACTTGGAGGCGTTTTGTCTGCGGCCACCCTTTGCGGGATTAGGGCGTCGGGCTATAGATAGATAGATAGATAGACTTCTTTAGGTCAGGATAGTTTCCCTTTTTATAGTTAAGGCCCTTTTTGTAACTTTCATTGCTTTTAACTATGTCATATGCAATCCTGAAGTTGCAATTTAGTACTGCATGGTCACTTTTGCCAAATGGAGGGTGATATATTAAATTGTAAGTATAGTTTTCTTGCTTAGTAAATATAAGATCTAGCACTGAGGGTACATCCAGTCCTCCTTTTCTGGTGCTTTCCCTTACATGTTGCGTTAGGAAAAACTCTTGCACGAGATCCAGGAGCTTTCGGTTCCAACAGCTTTCTTGGCTTATTATATCTAGAGTATTCCAATTTATATTTGTATCAAAATCTCCAATTAATATAAGTCTTTCCGATTTCTCTTCCATTCTATGTAGTAATGCTCTTAAACTCTGAACTGTATTCTCAGCCAGGTCCTCATATTCGTCTCTTTCCCATGTGTTTCATCTAGGTGGCATGTACAAATTGGCTACAATTACTTTCCCTTCAGATGTAGGCTATTGATCTCCATTGCAATCAGTTCGACTTGTGAGGGTATATCTAGTTTTAGTTCTTTGACTCTTAGTTAATACTATAATTCCTCCTCCTTTTTTTAAGTTTCTATCTCTTCTCCATACATTATATTCCTCTAAGTTTAGGGTGTCATTTGATATCCTAAGTGTTAATTATGTTTCAGTTAGTCATATTGTATATGGTTCATTCTCTCTGATATAATCAATCATCTCTAATAATTTAGATACCATTCCATCCACATTTGAGTACATCAACTTAATCATCTTGTTTATATACTTGTCATGACTTGATTCTAGTACCTTCCTCCTTTTTTTTCCCTCCTGTTTATGTATCACTTTCGTACCTGCAATCCAATTACTTTGTTAAAAAATGTATTCTTCTCCTCCTCTGATCTTCCCTCATTTTTTGTTTTTGCTTCCTCCCTCTTCTTTTTCAGTAATTCCAGTTCCTCTTGTGTTAGGCATCTTTTTATCCATACATTTTTGAACTCCTCTTTTTCCATAAGATTCTTTGCATTTTTTAGTATCTCCTCCACAGTGTTTACACTCTGGAAGGTTACCTTTATGGGCCCTGACTTGTTTCTCTCGTATTTCCCCAAGCTTTTGTGTTCCTCTATGTCTTTACTACGGATTTCCTCTGATCCTTCAATATGCTCATTACATTTGCCATCTCCTTTATGTCTCTCGAGATCTTGTTTCTTACTTCCTCCTCTTCTATACCAGTGATTACTATGGGTTTGTTGATATCTGCTGAATCTCTGACTAATTTAGGATTGTTTTGGATTATTCTCTTCACTTCCTTTTTAATGCTTTTTTCTTCCACCCTTGTTTCTAAGTCTTTCTTTACTTTCACCATTTCAGCATAAGTGGTTTCCACATCATTTTTGTAGCTTTGCACAGCTTCATTCACCTGTGTTAACTTCTCCTCAGTATCACTGCTCTGATCTATCAGACTGCTTACTTGCCTAATTGTCTCTGCATCATTTTTGAACTCTTCCTTAATACTCTCGTGCTTGACTACTGTATTTGCCATTTCACTAATTTTCCTCCTAAGTGAACCCACTTCTACTGTCAGTTCATCTATGGTTGTGTCTTTCTTGTTGACTTCCTTTCCTAATTTATCTATTTCTTCCATTTGCAAGGTCATCTGCTTCCTAATTTCATCAATCTCATTCTGAAAAGCCATCTCTAGTCTGTGTACTCGTTCCACCAGTTTATTGTGGGTCTCCATTTCAACCAGTTCTTGGTAGAAATCATCATCCTGCTTTCTACCTTTATCCCTTTTCTTTTCCAAATTTGTGTTACTAAAGTAGGTGGCCATCACGCAGTACTAAAAGCACATATACTACTACCATTCCCTGGTGCAGTCGTAGACTAAACAGCTGATCAGCTGATTTTGCACATTCTTGCGCTACTTTGTTTTCTTTACTGTTTGAACAACAGTCCTACTTAAAACTTCTTCTTTTTTATATTCGAACACCATTTAGTCTAACCTCGTACAGAGCCTGACTCATATAAAGATACTAATTTAGGTAATGCCACTGGCCAAGTTGGCCGGGTATGGAGTGGTTGTGACGTGCGTCTGCTCCGCTCGGTGCCTAGTGTGTGTGTGTGTGTGTGTGTGTGTGTGTGTGTGTGTGTGTGTATGTGTGTGTGTGCATGGGCCAATAGATGGCCCTTGAGTACTCTCACAGGAACATAATATTTGAAAACATAGTGACTGGCATAAACCACAAGAGATAAGGTTTAACCCGTCACGTCCCGAGGTTTTCCGTACCTCTGACATCCTCCAGTCCCGAGGTATTTTCGAATTTTTTTTTTTTGGCTAAAACCTCCGCTTTTGGTGAGAAACATCGAAAATTCATAGAGAAATCGCTCACCTGAGGTTTAAAATACTCAATCCAGGTAGGAGTTCCTCCTTACCTGACTGAGTTTTCTAACATGCTGGCACCAAAGAAAACGAGTTCTATGGGAGGGTAACTATTTTATCCACTCATAAACGGTATTTATTTATTTACTTGGTACAAATTTATATGTAGTATGAGAGTATACTGGTTTACTAGCAGTAATGTAGGCATTATAAGCATTGTTTCACTCACTAACTAATCACCATTCATGACCTTTTTTTTCCCACATTACCTGATCATCATTTCTGACTATTTCTTCCTCTAATGCTCTGTAAACCTTGTTCTCCACATTGTCATCGATTGGAGAATCACTCTGGCCCTGAATGTCGTTATTGGCCAGGTCACTGGTAACAGGTGAATTGCCGAGACAATGGCGTGAGGGGGGGAGGGGGGGTTATGCGGTGTAAGGCATTGTCCCTGCTTGGGATCTTGTAGAGGAATAGAGGAAGGTGTCCTGTGTATACATACGAAAAATCACGCACGAAAATTGAAAATTGTGCAAATTAGGGACCTTGCAATTGCACGATGTACCGGTATGTCGCCGGGACTGGCAAATGCAAATCGTTGCAACATACCCATACGTCGATGGGACGGGGCGGGTTAAAAAAAAGAAAAGAAAAAGGTACTAGCTTGCATAACACAGTAGGCTCATGAAGGTGAAGTCCACTTTTCGTCCTCTGGTCATCTTTTTCATCGCCTTAGCCAGTCGTCAGTGTAAAGCATCGAATGTGTTTTCCTAACCAAGGTTTATGGCCATTATCTCCCAAGATGAGACCCAATCCAAGGACTATGTGAACATTTCGGTGTCCAGCTGAGCCAACCCTGTGCAGTATTTTTATGTTCATTGTTTCCCATGGTCATAAGACATGAATATACAAAAAAAAACTGGATGTTGATGTTAGGTGCAAAGTCATCTGCATTTTGAGTTGATGTCAGTAGGAGGAAGTTCCATCGTGTGAAGTGAATGGGAGTGCAAATCTGGCAGAAGAGAGTGAGAGCATCTGATCACTGCCTAGTCTGAACACTGTAATTAGTATCTACTGTATGTATACCTAATTTTAAGTTAAGTTCCTTTGCTAAACACAACAGCCATTTCCTCATTCTACCTGTTGGGTGCCAAATGATTCAACAGGTGAAGGGCTGGTATGATGTGAAGGACCTACTCTACCCAGCAGACTTCGTCTGGTACTTTCACAAACCAAGTCCATGGAAGTACAAGTTTGACCAAGGCATCAGCAGGCTCATGGAGAGCGGTTTTATTGGACACTGGTACAAGGTTAGTCAGACAATAAACATGCATGGCTGATGATTCAGTATGATTTGTGTATCTTACTTTATATTGCCCCGCATAAATTCTGTCCTGTACCTGCAGTAGCCAGAGAGACCATCACCAATAACCACACTGTGCATGTCATTCCATTGCACTTCGTGTGTAATCATCTGTGAATCAGCAAAAAAGGATTTTCATATTCTTAATTTTATATCCTTTCCTAATATTAAGAATTTTATTGAAGTAGTTTTCAATGTATCATATAAAAACATTCACTGATCCTGAATCTCTCATACGTACGCAGTAGCCATGAACTTTGTCCTATCCATCTGTGTACTTAATATTTCTACTGGTGCAGAAAAGCAACGCCTAAAGCCACAGGAGGAACTCGGCACTGTTATGGAGAGTAATCCGTGGTTGGTTTGATGAGACTGAATAAGATATGGCCCATGCTTTCAATAATTTTCTGGTCAAGTGGGGTTGGTGGGGGATTGGTGCCCCTCCCTGTGAAACAATTAACTCTAAGCCCTTGGCCACCCCGTCTGGGATACATGGCGTCTGGCAATGAATGAATGAATGAATGAATTTAGCCAGGCATGCTCTCACTATGGGCATTCCAAGCAAATTTGCTCTTTTTCAAACATTAATATCTGGAAAAGTATAATAGAGAATTATAATAAAAGCCATACTACTCACCAACTTATCTTCTTGCAAATGAAAGCATCCCCGGGTCTCTAGGTTGTCCCATCGATGAGTAAGGACTAGTAGAAGATGAGTGGTTTTCACTGTTTTGACAATGAGTCTCTGAGTGTGTATTGCTGGCAGTAGCCTTGGTGAGCCTGGCTAGAGTTGGCAGCAATGACCGGCTTGATGCTTGTAACACTGTCGAGCCTTCCTTAGCAAACATCTAAACTTTTCCACTCTTCATTCCACTTTTCCTGATGCACAGTCATAAGAATGAGTCATCACCCTGTCCATCATGCTCGCTGTTGGGTTCCAGCCTTCAGAGAGTGGCACTAGGCCTCGTAGTTGTGTGGGAAAACTTACGCTTTATCTAAATCTATTAACAGATGCCTTAATCCTGTAAGAGGAGGCCACAAACAAATCGCCTCCATGTCGCCCTGTCCCCTGCCATTTCACTGCCCTGCTCCCCTCTCTCATATACTTCTCCACTCTATCCCTCCATCTCATCCTTGGCCTCCTCCTTCTCATTCCCCCCACCACCTCACTCACATACACTCTCCTTGTCAGTCTCTCACTCTCCATCCTCTCCTCATGGCCAAACCACTTCAATGTGTTTCTCCTAACGCTTCCTATTACATCCACAACACAATGATACTTCACTTCCTTATTTGTTAGTCTGTCCCTCCATGTGACTACACATGCTCCTCACAAATAACTCATTTCCACTGCTCTCACTCTAGATTTCTGCCCCTCCAAGAAGGTCTAAGCTTCACTTTCACACGTTAGAGCTGGTATCACTGTACTGTCATGCAGTAACTATTTCACTTCCATGCTCACTTCCCAGTTTCTTATCACTGCTTTCAAGGAACCAGCAACCTTTCTTCCTTGATGTACCCTCTCAAGCACTTCACCCTCCAAACTTCCGTTCTTACTCATCACACTACTCAAGTACTTAAACGTGCTCACATTTTCCATTTCCTCCTCATCCAATCTCACCGTGCATTCGCTGACGTCACTTCTTTCAAAGACCATAGCTTTACTTTTCCCATATCTTTAGATTCCTTTTCTTATACACTCCCCCAGACTCATCCACCAAGCTTTGCAGTTCCCCTCCGTCTTCACTTAGTAATACAGTGTCATCTGAATACAACAGTACAGAGAGTTTCCAAACAGTGCCCTCTCTCATTAGGGCTGCTCCAACATCCACTGCCCTACCATGTATTACTTATAACCCCATCCATATACAGATTGAACACCATGGAGATAATGACACATCCCTATTTTAATCCGACCTTCAAATTGAAAAATTCACCCAGTTCACTACGCACAAGCACTGCAACCATAGCCCCCTCATACATACTTTTCACAGCATTCAGCAGCTTCCCATCTACTCCATAAATTCTTAATACTTTCCAAAATCCTTGTCTATGCACCCTGTCATATGCTTTCTCCAAATCCATGAAGGTCTCATATAACTTCTTTCCCTTCTCTTGGATTTTTCCACTAAAGATCTAAGAATGAATATCTGATCTATACAACCTCTTTCCTTCCTAAAACCTCCCTGTTCTACTCCAACTAATCCCTCTGTTATTTCCCTAACTCTGTCAATAAGTATTCTACCATATACTTTTCGTGTTACACTAAGAAGACAAATGCCCCTATGATTACCACACACTTCTTTTCCCCTTTTCCTTTGTACAGGGGAATAATTATACCTGACTTCCAATCCTCCGGGAATCTACTTTCCTCCCAAGCCAATCTGCACATTTTCCACATCCATTCTACTACTATTTCTCTCCCATGCATCAGTTTTTCACCACACACTCCATCAATTCCTGGGGCTTTCCCCAATTTGACTTTCTTCATTGCTTCCTCACCTGTCAGCCTATTGATTTCTTCCTCTCTTTTCACATCGCTCCTTCTCCCAGCCATTCCCCAGCCACTTATACTCACATTATTTTCATTCTCTATGTTCAACAATTCCTTAAAGTTTTCTTTTCTTCTGCTAACTTTTTCTCCCTTGTCACTCCCCAGCTAAATTCTTTGACACCCAGTCTAACTCTCGTTTCTTCTTTCCAGACATTTTCTTACATTCCTTCCACTTTACACTCAGATTCCTGCCAAATTCCTCATTCACTCTCTTCGTACTCTCTCTTACTGATCTGTTCACCTCTCTCTTCCCCTCTGCATATAACTCTCTCTTCTGTCTGTCAACTTCTTCCACACCCCCGTTTCTCATCCACTTACTACTGTATGTTTTCTTCTTTTTTGCCACAGCCTGAATCACCTCTGCATTCCACCATGCTGTCCCTTGCACCCCACACACCACTTCTCATGCTGCACAGATTATTTCTGTGAATATCCTGCACACAAACCTTCCACGTCCCCCATCTGCTCCAGTCCATATTTACCCAATCACTCCTCCACTTATCTCTTATATTCTGCCATTTTTTCCATTCTCTTGTAACCTTTCCACTCTCATTGTATGAACTACTTCCTCCTGTCCTTCCCTTCTTCTATTCCTCTATTTTATTTGGACCTTGATTCTTACCACCAACAAGTAGTGGTCAGAAAGTCTACTCCGCTTACCTCAATATGTTCTTGCATCCATTTCACACCTCCTCATCCCATCATCCACACACACATAATCAATCATTGCCTTCTGCTCATTCAGTTCACCACCCACCCTTCTCATCACTTGTCACGTATACCTGTGGATCATCTTCTGCACAAATGTCCACTAAAGCACTGCCATTCTCATCCATGTTTGCAAGCACACCCCACTCACCAACTGCTCCATCCACCTTCACATTCCTTACTTTCCCATTCATATCTCCAGTCTAAAACACTCTCACTCCTTTCAAACTTTTCCATGCATGCTTCCATATTTGTCCAGAACCCTTCTGTCACTCTGCTTGCACGATCTTGCCTTGGCACACACACACACACACACACACACACACACACACACACACACACAAGGGTGGAAGAAAAAAGCATTAAAAAGGAAGTGAAAAGAATAATCCAAAACAATCCTAATTTAGTAAGAGATTCAGTAGATATCAACAAATCTATAGTAATCACTGGTATAGAAGAGGAAGAAGTAAAAAACAAGATCTCGAGAGACAAAAAGGAGATGGCAAATGTAATGAGCATATTGAAAGAAGTATCAGAGGAAATCTGTAGTAAAGACATAGAGGAACACAAAAGGTTAGGGAAATACGAGAGAAGCAAGTCAAGACCCCTAAAGGTAACCTTCCAGAGTGTAAACACACTGGAGGAGATACTAAAAAATGCAAAGAATCTTATGGAAAAAGAGTTCAAAAATGCATGGATAAAAAGATGCCTAACACAAGAGGAACTGGAATTACTGAAAGAGAAGAGGGAGGAAGCAAAAACAAAAAATCAGGGACGATCAGAGGAGGAGAAGAATACATTTTTTTTTTTACAAAGTAATAGGATTGCAGGTACGAAAGTGGTACATAAACAACAGGGAATAAAAAGGAGGAAGATAGGAGAACCATGTCATGACAAATATGTAAACAAGATGATTAAGTTGATGTACTCAAATGTGGATGGAATGGTATCTAAATTATTAGAGATGAATGATTATGTCAGAGAAAATGAATCACATATAATATGCCTAACTGAAACAAAATTAACACCAAGGCTATCAAATGACATCCCAAACTTTGAGGGAAATAATATATGGAGAAGAGATAGGAACTTAAAAAAAGGAGGAGGAATTATATTAACTAAGAAAAATCTAAAAGTCAAAGAAATAGAACTAGATATACCCTCACAAGTAGAACTGATTGCAGTAGAGATCAATACATCTGAAGGGAAAGTAATTGTAGCCAATTTGTACATGCCACCCAGGTCAAACACATGGGAAAGAGACGAGCATGAGGACCTGGCAGAGAATACAATTCAGAGTTTAAGATCATTACTACATGAAATGGAAGAGAAATCGGAAAGAATTATACTAACTGGAGATTTTAACCCGCCACGTCCTGGAGACGTGAATTCACGTCCTCACATGATGTGCACTCATATCCTGGAGACGTGAATTAACACGGCAACATTGCAAGGTCCCTAATTTGCACAATTTTCAATTTTCGCGAGTCATTTCGCGAGTGATTTTTGGCACGTATACACGAGACACCTTCCTCTATTCCTCTACAAGATGCCAAGCAGGGACAATGCCTTACACCGCATAACCTCTCCCCCCCCCATGCACGCCATTGTCTCGGCAATTCACCTGTTACCAGTGACCTGGCCAATAAAGGCATTCAGGGCCAGAGTGATTCCCCAATCGATGACAATGTGGAGGACAAAGTTTACATAGCATTAGAGGAAGAAACAGTCAGAAATGATGATCAGGTAATGTTGGGGAAAAAAGTCATGAATGGTGATGAGTTAGTGAGTGAAACAATGCTTATAATGCCTATATTACTGTTTGAAAACCATTATACTCTTGTACTACATATAGATTCGTACCAAGTAAATAAATAAATACTGTTTATGAGTGGATAAAATAGTTACCCTCCCATAGAACTCGTTTTCTTTGGTGCCAGCCTGTTAGAAAACCCAGTCAGGTAAGAATGTACTCGTACTTAGATCGAGTATTTTAAACCTCAGGTGAGCAATTTCTCTATGAATTTTCGATGTTTCTCACCAAAAGCGGATGTTTGAGCCAAAAAAAAAAAAAAAAGGTCCAAAAATGTCGGGACTTGGGCGTACCACTGCCCAGAAAACGTCGGGATGGGGCAGGTTAATACAAATATAAATTGGAATACTCTAGATATAATAAGCCAAGAAAGCTATTGGGACCAAAAGCTCCTGGATCTCTTGCAAGAGCTTTTCCTAACACAACATGTAAGGGAAAGCACCAGAAAAAGAGGACTCGATGTACCCTCAATGCTATATCTCATATTTACTAGGCAAGAGAACGATATTGACAATTTAATACACCACCCTCCATTCGGCAAAAGCGACCATGCAGTACTAAATTGCAACTTCAGGATTGCATATGACATAGTTAACAGCAATGAAAGTTACAAAAAAGAGCCTAAATTATAAAAAGGGAAACTATCATGACCTAAAGAAGTACTTCTGAGAAATTGATTGGGGAAAGGAACTTAGAGGACAAGATTTAAATGCTATATATAAAAAATTCTGTGAATTTTATGAAATAGGAGTCCAGGAGTACATCCCAAAGCACAAAGAAACAGAAAAGAAAATACAGAAATGGTTCAATACAGAATGTAAAAAATCAAAAGAAAAAAGAGATTTGTTGTGGAATATATACAGAAGACACAATAGTGAAACGGCATATAATAATTACAAACATTCAAGAAACGATTATACAAGAATAAGAAGGGAAGCCCAAAAACAGTTTGAGGAGGATATCATAAATAAAAGTAGTGATCAACCGAAGCTATTTTACAGCTACATCAGAAGCAAAACCAAAGTAAAAGATAAAATACAATCCATTACGGACGAGGGAATCACCTGTACACAAGAGAAGGTTATTTGTGAAGCACTAAACAAGAAATTCCAATCAGTTTTTACAGAGGAAAATAATTTTGAAAGGGATTATGTGGAACATGCATGCCCACATATACTACCAGATATACAAACATCAGAAAAAGTAATACAGGAGGAGCTAAGTAAATTAGACAAAGGGAAAGCAAATGGTCCTGATGAAATTTCATGTTGGGTACTACGTGAATGTGCAAAGGAGTTAAGTAAACCATTAATTTTAATTTTCAAGAAATCCTTGAGTCAAGGTAAACTACCTGATATTTGGAAGAAAGCAAACATTGTTCCCATATTCAAGAAAGGGAATAGACAAAATCCACTCAACTACCGATCAGTATCACTAACCAGTGTTGTAAGCAAGATATTAGAAAAGCTTATAAGAAAAGCTTGAGTAAATCATCTACAAGTACACAATATGATAACAGAAAGACAGTTTGGTTTCAGAAAAGGAAAATCATGTGTTACTAACCTGTTGAGCTACTATGACTGAGTTACAGACACATTACAGGAAAGAGAAGGATGGGTGGACAGTATCTATTTAGATTTCAAGAAAGCATTTGACACTGTACGACACCAAAGACTTTTATGGAAACTGTACCATCAAGGAGGAATTCGAGGCAAATTGTATTGTTGGATGCAAGTTTTTCACATAAGAAGAGAAATGAGAACAGCACTAAGGGGAAATTACTCATCATGGAAAGAAGTGACTAGTGGAGTACCACAGGGCTCAGTGCTGGCACCAATAATGTATTTTGAGTGTATAAATGATATAGACAGTAACACTGGAAATGAAAGCTATCTAAATATGTTAGCAGATGATGCAAAAATACAAAGGAGAATTACTAACACACTCTTGTAAAGAGCTACAAGAAGAATTAAAAAAACTTCATGAATGGAGTAATACATGGCAAATGGAATTCAATGTGGATAAGTGTCATGTAATCAAGTTTGGTAAAAGTGGGAAAAGACCTGATTGGTATTATACGTTAGGAAATAAAACCCTACACACATCAGAAAGAGAGAAGGAACTAGGTGTGATTATCAATAACAGTCTATCTCCGGCTGACCACATCAGTGAGAAGGTACGGAACACGTATACACTGCTTGCAAAAATGAGAATATCATTCACATACATAAACGAAGACATGCTAAGAAAGATAATAACATCATTCATCAGACCAACCCTGGAGTATGCATCAGTAATCTGGAGTCCTCATCTCAAAAAACACATAGACAAGATTGAAGAAGTTCAAAGGGCCGCTACAAGATGGGTACCAAGCTTAACCCGTCACATCCTGAGCTGTTTCGCACCTCCGACACCCCCCAATCCCGAGGTATTTTCGATTTTTTTTTTTCTAAAACCTCCGCTTTTGGTGAGAAACATCGAAAATTCATAGAGAAATCGCTCACATAAGGTTTAAAATACTCGATCCAGGTAGCAGTACCTCCTTACCTTACTGGGTTTTCCAACAGGCTGGCACCAAAGCAAACGAGTTCTATGGGAGGGTAACTATTTCACACCACTCATAAACGGTATTTGTTTATTTACTTGGTACGAATTTATATGTAGTAGGAGAGTATATTGGTTTTCAAACAGTAATATAGCCATTATAAGCATTGTTTCACTCACTAACTCATCACCATACCTGACCTTTCTTTGCCACATTACCTGATCATCATTTCTGACTGTTTCTTCCTCTAATGCTATGTAAACTTTGTCCTCCACATTGTCATCAACTGGGGAATCACTCTGGCTCTGAATGTCTTTATTGGCCAGGTCACTGGTAACAGGTGAATTGCCGAGACAGTGGCGTGCGGAGGGGGGGAGGTTATGCGGTGTAAGGCATTGTCCCTGCTTGGCATCTTGTAGAGGAATAGAGGAAGGTGTCCCGTGTATACATACAAAAAAATCACGCACGAAAATTGAAAATTGTGCAAATTATGAACTTTACAATTGCGCGACATACCAGTACATTGACGGGACTGGCAAAAGCAAAATGTTGCAACATACCCATACGTCGACGGGATGCCTCGGGTTAAGGGATCTAAGCTACAAAGAAAGAATAAATAAACTGAATCTACCGACACTATAGGAGAGAAGGAAAAGAGTGACATGATTATGCTATATAAATACATATCAGGGAAGGAGAAAATATACATAAATGATTACTTAACTTATGGAGAAGCATCAGCAAGAGGACACTGCAAAAAACTTCATAAGAAGAGAGGTGATAAAGACATAAGGAAATTTAGTTTCCCAAATAGAGCAGTTGATCAGTGGAATGCACTACCGAATGAAATAGTGTGCCAAAACAATTCACAATTTTAAGGATATATATATATATGATAAATATGGTTTAAGACACGGGACAGTATGAGCTTGACTCATTCCTGTAAAGATACAATTAGGTAAGAACAATTAGGTAAGAAAACACACACACACACACACACACACACACACATCTGTAGTTCAGCTTTCAATCTTACCCACAGAATCTTTGAGCCAACTGATTCATACTCTCTTTTATTCTCCTTCCATCTGTTACTCACAACATTAGATGCTCCTTTTTTTGCCCTCTCATTCTCACCTACTTGCATGCATATTCCCCATCCTCACATTCTCTCACACTCTCTTCAACCATTTAGTTTCAGCTAATCCACATACATACACTTTTGAACCCTGAAGCACCTGGACAATGTCTCTCTCTTTCACCTCATCATTTGTACCCCTCACATTCCATATGATAATCCATACCATGTACTTTGTTCGGTCACATGTTCCATACGTGACAAAATGTGGGTTAGCGGAGGGTTAGTGCCCTTCCATGGAAAACAACTAACTAAAAATACAATCGAGAAGCCTCGGACCATGACTGACCAACAGGTGGCGACCAATGACTTACACTTTATGCTTTTCTTAATTTTTTTCAGTGATCTGTCATAATACATACCCTAAAACTTATGCTCAACAGCACTTATAATGTACTTCATATCACAATTACGATTTATTGCACTTGGAAAAATATTGTTCAGCATATGGAACTCAGTACAGGTTTAGTATGAGGTTTGCACTTGTTCGTAAATTTTGGCTTTTTTTCTACTCTTTGCATGCATCATGAAAATAATGCTAATGCTCTCCACAACTTATACTATTTGTACTTTAGCTCACTAACCTGCCTAGTCCCGACCAATTTTCCACCAGTGCCTCCCCCCCAATCCCGACCAATTTTGGAAAAAAAAATTTTGGCTCAAACCTCAGCTTTTGGTGAGAAACATGAAAAATTCATAGAGAAATTGCTCACCTGAGGTTTAAAATACTGAATACAGGTAGCAGTACCCCATACCTTACTGTGTTTTCTATCAGGTTGGCTCCAAAGATAACGAGTTCTATGGGAGAGTAACTATTGCACACCACTCATAAACGGTATTTAATTTTTTATTTCGTACGAATTTATATTTAGTATGAGAGTATATTGGTTTTCACACAGTAATATAGGCAATATAAGCATTATTTCACTCACCAAACACATCAACATACCTGACCTTTTTGGCGACATTACCTGATCATTTCTGACTGTTTCTTCCTCTAATGCTATGTAAACTTTGTCCTCCACATTGTCATCAATTGGGGAATCACTCTGGCCTTGAATTTCGTGCCGTGACACAACATGTCTTTACTGGCCAGGTCACTGGTAACAGGTGAATTGCCGAGGCAATGGCATGCAGGGGGAGGGGGCGATCGTGTGGGGTAAGGCATTTACCCTGCCTGGCATCTTGTAGAGGAAGGCATCCCGTGTATTAGTACCAAAAATCATGCAAAATATGAAAATTGTGGAAATTAGAGACTTGCAATTGCTGTGCATTTATATATGTCAACGGGAGTGACAGTGACAAAAAGTGTGGACATATATATACATCAGCGGGAGTTGGCGGGCTAATACACTTACCATCACATCTTCACACGTTTCAAGAGTAAGCATAGAAAAAATCTTGTTCTACTCAATAAAATATTGCACTTGAAAACATCATTGCTCAACATATTGCATGCAGTATGATTCAGTATGAGGTATACACTTGTACATAAATTTTTGCTTCTTTCTGCTATCATCAGGCATTGTGAAAGTATTACTTATGTTCTACACAACTTATATTATTTTGTACTTTAGCTCACAAATACATTTCATGTCACATTTCCTCAAATATTTCAAGAGTAAGTGAAAAGAAAGTATAGTTCTACCCAATAAAGTCATTTTCTTACATGCACTCCTGGTTTTCTTTCACACATCAGGTAGCTTTACTCAAGGTATTATCAAGATGGCATCACATTACCATAAAAAAATCATTTTCATTTTCCTGATAAACCCCCACCATAAAAAAAGAAAAAAAAAAGTGTACGCTTGATCACTTTTTACGTTTTAGACACACCTCAATAATCACGTTCAGAGTGATACTCAAAGAAGCAGTTAGGGCATAGTGGGACCTTGCATTCATCACATTGGTAGGGTGTTTCCTTCCATGTTAGGGAGCAGCGTTTTGTCTTGCTTCACACATGGCAGCGATTTTAGGCTGGCCGACCTGCAGGTGTACAGACCTATGCCGACAAGACAGAGATGCTGTAAACACTGAGCATAGCTCATCCTGTCTGCCGTCGTTGCCTGGCACATCCCCCGCCTCCCAACTGTCAACTGTGCAGTTGCACATTCTGCAAGTAGCTCGCACGCTAGCTCTTTCTTGAATTCTCTATCTTTCTTGAATTCATATAGAGAAAGATTCCTTTGCCAAACCTGCTTGAAGAATACGAAACTGTTCAAGACGGCAATATCAAGAAGGAGTAAGAACGCCTTCTTAAACCACCTCAAATACCCACCCCAATGGGAGACCACAGAAGGGGTGGCACAATGCCCACCCCATGGAGGAGCCACGAACAGGGTGTCGCAACACTCACCCCAGGGGGAAACCACAGGGAGGCGCATAGGGTGCGCAAAGGGCCCACTTAAGACAGGCCTATGTCCCTCACGACCTTGTGCCCCTCTTCCCCTCAACGGAGCCAGACACAAGAATGTCACCCCAGCAGACTACTCTCCATCTGGGCCAGCACTCACCCATATTGGGGTGAGACTTGTAGCAATACAGTCCCAGGTAGCACCACAATGACAGCCACTGTCTGTGTTGGGAAGGAGTCAGCCACCATATTCTCTTCAGTTACTACCCCCTGCAGGACCACGGCAATGGCCAGCGTCCGCGCCGGGTAGGGGACGGCCATCGTATGCCCTTCACCTGCAGCCACACCTGGGAACAGCACCACGGTGAAGGCCACTGTCCGCACTGGAGGGAGATCTGCCACCGTATGTCTCCCTGCTGTGACCCCAGAAAACGGCAGAACCATGGTGATAGCCACCGTCTACGCCGGGGAAGGATTGGCCACCATCCGTCCTTTGTCTGCCACTTCCTCAGGGAGCAGGACCATGGCAACGGCCACCATCCACGCCAGGGAAGGGTCGGCCACCATATGTCTTTCATCTGCTATCCCAGGGGCAAGTAGAACCTCGGCGACAGCCATCGTCCTGGGGGATCAGCCACTGTACATCCCTCGTCTGCTGCCCCTGTGACTATCCTCATGGAGGACATCCCCTGCTTCTCTCCCCACCCATCCAGAGCCTGAGCAGGACACCCTTCTCTCTCTCTCCCACAGAAGCAGTTCCCAGGTGGAGTTGCAGCTGGAGGAGATCTGGCGAGGCCCTGTAGTGAGTCTGAGGAACCATGCCCTGCAGCCAGCGTCCCAGCGACGCCCCTTGCTGTCGGAGTCCAGGAGGAAAGGACACCACAGGCAGCCCCTGAGGGCGACTCGACCTGAGCAAGACCGCAGCCCCCAGTCACCCAGGGGCACCCCCAGGACTCTGGGGCAAGCAGTCCTCCTCCAGGAGCGGCTGTAAACAAGCACACCTGCTCGCTCTGTTTGCCCCAGTCCCAAGGGCCGCCTTCCCCACCAAGGCCCCACTAGGGAAGGGCCTCCCTCCACACCGCCCAGCAACCCACTTCAGATGACCCAGCCCCTGGCAGTGGCCCCGTGCCTCCTGCGTGAGGGCACACCTGACGAGATTCCTTCCACACCCAGGCAGCACTTGTGAGCAGCCCATGTCCACAGCAGCCCGAACCAGAGTCTACCTGCCTTATTGTGACTTTTACCTGTACAGTGTATAATGTTAATATTGTATTCAGTACTGTGTTGTGACTAAGGCAAAATACATGTAAGGTTAGTTGCATGCTCTAGACCCAGTTTCGAAGGGTACCCCAGCCCAGTTGCTTGTGTTCAGATGACAAGAAGTTGACCCTTTAATAACATAACACCGCCAACAGGATTTACCGAGGCAATCAACTTCCTCTATCTGCATGTCCGACTATCAACGAGCTGCACATTGATGTTGTAGTTGTTGACAACATCTGGCTTGAACATGGGTTCCCTGATCCAGAAGTCTGTCTTGCCTGTGTCCTCCATAACCCCTTTATGAACTGTGGTCAATATGTTAACCTTACACTTGTGCCACATAAGGGTTAACATGTTACCATATTTCTGGGTTAGGAGGGAACCTTTCTCTGTTTTCTCTGGGAAAGATGGAAAATTCTTTCCACCAGCAAAGACAGTACCACAGAACCCAGTACCATGTTGAAGTAAATACCCGGTCAATGCTGGGATGGTGTAATAATTGTTGGTGTACAGGATGTGATATCTGTTCAAATACCTGTCCATAAGTACTTTCACAACTGATGCTGAGAAATCATGGAGGTCATCACTAGGTATATCAACATCTGTAGGTGAATAAACATTTACATCAAGCACATATCCAGTTTTGCAGTCACACAGGACAAAGAACTTCAGTCCAAAACAGTGATGCTTTGAGGGAACATACAGAATATATGCTAATTGGCCCGGAACAACACAAGTGACTCTTCGATATCCACTTTCTGAAATGGTTTGAAAAGCTTTGCGAAAGACTTCTTGAGCATGGTCAGAATGGGCCTTATTTTCCATAACCTGTCATTGGGTGCTGGCCCATAGTTCCTGTTAAATGCAGGAACTGTAATATGGCCAGGTACCTATCACGGTCCACATCCACAGACAGGTGTGCCCACAAGTTCGTCTATGGACCAATAACCATGGAGCACATGTTTTTCTCACATGGGCCATCATCATGCTCAAGGCAAGCTACACAAATAACTCTCTCACCTCCACTGGAACCCAATCTTTCATTTTTGTACTCTTGTTGGCCAAAACATCCAGCCAGCTCACATTTATGTCATGGTGATTGTTGATTTCAGCAACCAGGTACTGCATACTGGCATTGGTGACGATTGCCTTGAAACAAGACATCATAGTATGGGATCTGGGCCACAGTTCACTAAACTGCACACCTGCCCCTTCTGCATCAAAGGCAGCCACAGAGGGTTCGAATCCTGCCCCCTCATCCCACACAAAAGGATCCACTTTTCCAACACCTGGTAGCCTTCGCCGTGATTTCTGGTCAACACATCTTTTCACATCATGTGCATGCCCGCAGGTGTGGCCATGGGCAGGGGCAGGGGGCGGAAGGGGAAGGAGAGGCAGAGCTGGGGGAGCACAGGGGTGATGACTCACCTGATGCAGGTCTTTCCTGGGGAGATGCTGGTGGCCCAGTTACACCACATGAGAGCTGAGTAGAAATTTTCACATGTGAAGGGCCAGGCTGGGGAGAAAATGCCCTCGAAGTGCTGGGTTGTGGTGAAGAGGGATGTTGGAGGGAGAGACTGTGACAAATTGGCCGTGAGAGTGGTGGTGAGATGTGGTGGCAGCATTTATGTTGGAGGTGACTGTCGTCATCTTCCTTGCTTTCTCGGTGGCCAGGGTCTGCTAACTCGTCCTCTGATGTGAATTCATCACTGTCATAGGCTCTGCCCTCCTCCTGTAGCAATTGGAGATGCTTTTCAGACATAGGGTGGGTTAGGGACTGAGGGCATGACACTTTATTCTAAACACAGTAGCTTCCCCCTCCTTCAGAGGAAGTCCCGCCACTCATGCTAATGGAAAACACAGTTTCCTCCAGTAAGCCCATTCCCTGCTGGTAAGGGTTGAACTATGGTGGGGGTAGATGATGCGATCAGTCTGGCGAGTGGGGAGAAAAAATCGGGCGGGAGGCTGAAGAAAACATCACTTCACACTGTTACAAGACCATGTACAGACTGAACCGTGCATCAGTAGGGCTCCTTGGGTACCTCCCTACCCTATGGTAATGAGCGAAAATGGTCATGGGTTCAGACAGTGGCGGGAAGACACTTGCATGTACAGCCGCTACCCGGTGGCCCCTAGCAACCTGATTGTGACGTGTACAGACGTTACCCAGCAGATGGGGGTTAAGGATAGGATAAGGTAAGGTTCAGAAATTGGAAGAGTAAGCCCGGTAGTCAAAGAAATACCGAGAGCATATCCCGTGAAATGGATCAGACACACAAGGCTACTGAGACAATTGAATCTTGCATCTCGTTCATGGGAATAATTATCAGCACATTTTTGGATAGCTGTGTTTATATGACCTGTTAAACAGTCAGTCTGTAGACTTTCAAGTTATGATAGGGGCGCCAGTCATTTATCGTGTGCTTCTTTGTATATAATTCTTTAAAGCATTTCTGTCACTTCCCTGTCAATCCACAAGTCTCATCAACTTCCATACCTTGCTTTCTTATACATTCATTTACCATATGCAGTGACCTTCTTCTTGGTCTGTCGTGTTTTCTCCAGCTTTCCGGTTCACTCATTAATACACCTGTTACCACTCTTCCTAGACAATTTCTCACTGCATGGCCATACCACCTAAGTACACTCTCGTCAACTGTATTATCATCATTATTTCCTACCTTACATCTTGTACAAATCACATTTCTTACCCCATCTAGCTCCCGGGGTGAGAATCTTGTTATGCTAGGGGGGCTTGCTTGCTCCTGTGACCAAGAGTAAGCACACCCAAGGGTGCCCAGGTGCACACGTTAGTGCCACCTGTGCCACCCAAGCTGATGGTGAGGGGCCTGACAAGATCTAACATCCCGACTCAGGGGTCTTTTATTCTTGTACTTCCCTTCTTCTTCACCCTCTAGGAAACCCATGAAGGTGTAGGCTTTAGCTGTTCAAGATGTATACTATTTTTAATCTTCTTCATGACGGATGGTGGGAGGTACCAAGCTCTTGTGCTAATAGAGAAGTATCTACTTCACTGATGAAGCGAATCCTTATCCTCACACACGGGGTTAGATTTGTACACCAACTTGAAGGAACGTTCGTTATATCAATTTGTAGCTCTGCCAACCCGTGGAGGAAAAATCTAAGATCTTGTATGGGCAACATCGGAAAATTTAGTTGATGATGTTCTTGTAAGAGTTAAATTTAGCACTAGTGACCATGACAGAGCCTTATTTAACCTTGATTTCAGCGACAATAGCGTTAATTCTAGTTATAAAAAAAAAGTACCAGACTACAAGACAGCCCTCTTGCAAAAATTAAAATTCATCTTAGCCAGTAACGACTGGAGACCCATTAGTTAGACAACAAATGACTATGACACATCGATGCAGAAAGGCATGTTTATCGTGTCGCCATCTCCTTTAACATACTGTATCAGCAATTGCTTCTCCGTCATGTAGGCATCTATGTTTAACAAAAGTCTTTCATCCCATTCCTATTATTCGCTTCCTTTCATTTCACTGGGCTAGGACGGCCTGTACTGCCTGTCAGCACGTTTTGCTTCTTCTTGTCCTATTTATACTGGAAAAGTTTGGGCATATCTGTTAAAAAGTGTTTTTCTGTTTGACAATCATTGTCAAGTCAAATTTCAGACTCTCCCTGTTCAGACAGGCTGTCATTTCTTGTAGTTCCGCCGTAGATTCACTAAAAAAATTTATGTCGTCAACAAATCTTAGTTCAATCGCTTACCATAGAGATAAATTCCTTTTTCAACCCAGTTTAAGTTTCTGAAATTTTGCTCTAATCACGGTGTGATAAAATTTTTGTGATATTATATATCCTCGTCTAATGCCTCTCTTTATTAATAATTTCTGGCTGTACTTATGAAGTTTCACGATTGTCGTACTTTTTTCATAGACATCTTTCCAGTGCTTTAACATAATAACACCTCATCGAACTGCTCATATCTCTAAATTTTTCATATAACTAAATGCTTTCATAAATAGTTGGTGCCTTGTGCAGTGGTTTCTTGTATTCTGAAGTTTTCTCAGAAACTTCATTAATACACGAATGTGTTATA
This sequence comes from Coenobita brevimanus, assembly GCF_032717465.1. Classification (NCBI taxonomy): domain Eukaryota; kingdom Metazoa; phylum Arthropoda; class Malacostraca; order Decapoda; family Coenobitidae; genus Coenobita; species Coenobita brevimanus. The sequence goes on along the minus strand of NC_137006.1, from coordinate 36,282,501 downwards.
TTGTCAAATATCCAACATGAAATCCGGTTTGTCTTTTTTGGCTGGTTTGCATTACTAAAAGACTAATTCAGTGTGTGGGCATTTTAGCATATTTATCCAATTTTTAAACCTCAAAACAGACTTATCTTTTAGGTTGGTATATAGAAAAACTTGATACTTATCATAGTGTATGTATATATATATATATATATATATATATATATATATATATATATATATATATATATATATATATATATATGCACAGTGTATCTGTCTTATATTTATTGTCCATAAGATATTCCCTAAGTTTCCAAATTCTTCATGTAGAGTTATATAATTAGAACCCTGCACTATTCATTAAGGTTCTAATAATCTTGTTTCTCATAGGACAATAACTGTACCAGTTTAAGCCTTGACCTGTAATAGTGTGTTTTCCATATCATCCGGTACTAGCCCTCCATTATGTCTTACAAGTTTTATAGCTAAATGAAATAAATCCATTATTTTCTAATTGACAAATAAACCTAATTTTTTTTTTGTTGTTTATTAATATGATAAACTTAGCTAAGCCTCTTCATTGTTGGTAATTAGAAATGAGTCATCTACATACCATCTAAAATAAATTGGTTAAATTCATTAGGACAATTGTTCAAGCATGAAGTATCCCTATTGCACAAAAAAGCATTAGCAAAAACAGATCCAAGACACGACCCCATATTAATAGCATCTGCTTGAGTATGAAGAACATTTTAAATAGGAAGCATTTATTTTTTCTGAAGTAGCAAAATGTAATAACTGTCTAACCTGGGCTGCATTCAGATCATAAAACATCCTTGATTTAAAGTCTTCAAGAATTATGTCTATGGTTTCAGCTAGAAAAACATTAGTCATTAGGGACTCTGTGTCATTATAGCCATAACATATTGAACAGGAAGTAATAAAGACAAAATTTCATCCACAAATGCATTTGAATCAGGAATAGTACGAGCATACACATTTGTAGTCAGGGGAGTCACAATAGGATGCAAGAATTTGGCAAAATTATATCCTCCACGAAAACTGTAAGATGTAATATCATCCTCGTCCTCATCATCATCATCAGCCATTACAAGTCTACTGCTGAACAGAGCCCTCCCCCAACCTTCTCCACGATTACCTGACTGTGCCAGTCTTTGCCACGTTTTCCCTGCAAATTTCTCTCTCTCATCTCTCTACCTCCTGTCTGGCCTTTTTCTGCTACGCTTACCATCTCTTGGTGTCCAGTCAGTCAACCTCTTGCTCCATCGGTTATCCCTTATTCTTGCTACATGGCCTGCCCACCTCCATTTCTGTTCTTTTATAACGTCTATAATATCTTTGTGGTTAGTTTGCTCTCTCACCCAAGTTGATCTTTTCCTAACTCTTATAGATATTCCCAGCATTGGCCTTTCCATTGCTTTCTGAGAATGGATTAATTTATTTTCCATTAATTTTGTCAGATTCCAGGTCTCACAACCATACATCATAGGTGGAATTGTACATTCGTTATATACTTTTCGTTTAATACAAACTGGCAAGCTACTTTTCATAATGTCCCCATGTTTACTGAAAGCTATCCCTCCAATTGTAATGAGTCTTTTAATTTCGCTGTCATTCTCTTTCGTTAATTATAATATTTGTCCTAAGTAATTGTACTCAACTTCTTCATGAGTTTCTCCGTTTATTCTGACGACGCTCTTTGGTGTTTGTGGATTAAACATTAGTTTTACTCCAGTTCATCTTTAGCCCTTCTTTGAGACTTTCTCTGTTCAGGTCATTTAACATTTCTTGCAATGTCTCTGCTGTTTCTGAGGTTAGGACAATTTCATCTGCAAATATTAAATGGTTTAGCTTTTCTCCATCGATGTTCACTCCTTTGTTTTCCCATTCTAACTTTCTGAAAATACTTCCTAGGCATGTTGTAGGTGAAATTGTATCTCCCTGACGCACGCCTTTTTTTTTTTTTTTTAAGATAACGAATGGAGGAAGGTAAAACAAAGGAAAAAAAAAGTCCATGTGCCTAAAGGCATCCTCCATTCATAAAATGTTTATAACAACTGGATTTGAACTAAAGTGGATTAAATGTTTGTGGGAAACAACTCCCAGGAA
>NC_137006.1:36270392-36275392 GCF_032717465.1 Coenobita brevimanus | reverse complement strand
CTCTCACACTGTCTCCTTATATCAGTCAGTCCATTTCACAGGGTTATCACTTGATACCACTATCAGTATAGGTTGAAGAGGATTTCATTTACCTCACATCTAAGTCCAGTTACAAGTAAGATTACCTGCCATATTCACATCATGAATGACACTGACCTGTAAATATTAACATGATGTTCACATTGTTAACGGTTGCTTATTTCCTCGTTGGTAGTACTTCAGGTAGATGTTTTTATGTGTTCTGTGATGCACCATGAAGAGGTAGGAGGTTAAAATGCTGTCACCTAAACAGGCAAAGAGTTTATGCATACTGTTGTCGAATGTGGCTATTATATCAGCTATGATAGTGACTTACTGGATCATATTTCATATGACTGTGGTCATTACAGTATACCTTTATAGTCCATGCATCTACCGAATGACTGAAATACACATTACAAGGAAAGCTGATTGTGAGCGGTGCCGCTTAGGTGTGAAGTCACACATTTACACGCTCATCGATTATTCACCGAACAACATTATCTCACATTATTCTAAGATGAAGACACCACCTCTCCATCACAGTATGCAGAAGCTTCCATTCATATTAAGCACAATTGCTAATGATTCCTGAATTGTTGGGACATTTATACCATCATTGTCTGTGATATTACTTTGGTGACTGGTAAATACAACGTAACGAACTTGAAATTATCATTATAGGCTGAAACACTGATTTTTTTTTTTTTTTTTAATCCCACAAATCTAAGCGCTTTAGCGCCCGTCACCTATTCCTGGGGTGCGAAGATATGTGATGTTGGTTGTTGTTTGGCTGCAACTAAGACCTAGGTCATAAGATAAGGGCCTGGTTTTTAATAGGAGAAACCCATCTCTCCTGACGGGGGTGGAACCACGTCACACGGGTCGGCTGACTCGAGGCAGTATTCTGCCTCAATGAACGAGTTTCAACCTCCGACATCTACTTCCTATCTCTCCAACTTAGTTGAAATTAATATTCGCCCAATGAGTAATCCTGCAACGACTAATGACCTAGCTTATCTAATCATGTCTCAGACAATGAATGGTATTTCAATAGGTTTAATCGAGACCGGCCCAGGACTGGCGAAATGCAAAACGAACAGACATCGGTATCTATTTTTCTACCGTAAGGACGGATCACACGACGGTTCTTCCCTCCAGTATTCAGCTGACAATTTTTAGCCATGGGTTTATCATGTAATAATGAAAAAGAATACGTTTATAAATATGTAATATATGTAACGATGCAGTCTTTTAAATTATTTTACTTATTGTTTTCAATACTCGCATTATCCAGTACTTTCAAGAAGTTCCTTTAAAATTCTGTCAGCTAAAAATTGTCGACTGATTATTGGGTTGAACTCTGAGGTTCACTGCGGAAGACGAAAGTTGATGATCCTAACATTCGTCGAGCATGTACACACTAACAAACAGATACACTGTTGCCAGCACCCGTTACCCATCTCTCGCGGCTAAGTGGCCCAGGTGGAAAGTTAGCGACTGTACGCTCACACACTGTAGCCGGAAGTCAGAGGGGGATATATGTTCGAAATCACATGTATGTAGGAGAGCCAGAGAACCAGAGATCCCAAGGGAGCGACAAGGAGCGTAGGAGCTGGAGAGAGAGTGGGAAGGCGTTAGCAAGCACAAACTGCTATTTACCATACACAAGCCGCGTCAAACTCCTTAACTTTTCAAATCAAGCAACTGTCTCAATAAAATTCCATCGCCCCTATTCTGCCTATTTCCTCATCTCACCTCGCTTACAATACGAAGAGCATAATGGAACAGAGACAACCTGCTTTGACATTCCCCTACAACTCTAACATTTTTTTCGCTCTCTGGCCTGGTCTTTTCAGTCAACCGGACAAGATAATACATCTTCTTTCTCTATAACAAAATAGATAAAGGCCACATAAATCTGACATCTAGTAGCCTTTGACATACACAGATGTATATACACAGAGGTATACTATGAATAATATATACTGTACATATACAGTATAATATACGCTCACACACACACACACACACACACACACACACACACACACACACACACTCTCTCTCTCTCTCTCTCTCTCTCTCTCTCTCTGGCAGCGTTTTGCGATGTGTCCCGAAGACCAAGTCTCGTATGATCGTTGCCCTCTACAGCAAAATGTGATAATATCAAGCGCCGCAGCCACTCTGTTAGACTATACTGTATGATCCTTTAAGCGGGAGGTATTAAGTTACAAATTATTCATGTATCAAATTAAGGATTAGATTGTACCTCTTTTCGCATATATTTACATACCAACCTCTCTACGTACTTGCTGTACCTCCCTGCCTACTTTCCTACGTACCTACATACCTACTTACCTGCCTGATTGTCTACTTCCCTACGTAGCCCCCTGCTTTTCTGCCTTTTTGCGTACCTGTCTACCATTCTACTACCTACTTACAGACTCGACTGCCTGATGCCTGCTTACCCATTTTCCTGCCTATCTAGCTCCCGCCTACTGTCCTACCTACCTACCTACCGACCTTGCTACCTACCTCAATGCCTGCTTGCATACCGACCTATCTACCTACCTACCTGCCTATCTACCTTCTCTCCATCTATCTAGCTAACTACCTAACTCCCTGCCTGTTTGCCACGATCACCTATTGTGGGAACGACACGCCGTAAATTTATTTATTCATTTATTTAATTTCTTCAGTTTCTCAGATTCGAAATGGTTGTATCAAAGGTATAATGAGGACTTAAATTACTGCATTTCGAATGTCCCTTCCAAAGATAATAATACGATAACAATGTTTTGCCTGAACTCCTGTAAATAAAGAAGTATATTATAATCTCGACATCTTTATGGCCATTGTGACACTGGGATTATTCTGGGTGTGTCTTCAACCAAAGTTTTCTGGGAAATAATCTAACACCAAAGACAGTGTAAGATCTGGATTATTGCACCACACATAAATAAACTTGATATCATGAAGATGCCATATGTATTCTACCTGATATTTCCTCCTCAACAACAGTACTATATGAACATTCAGGTGATAACTAATTCATCATTTTCGAAGAGTACAAGTGATACTGGTCATTTGGGATATCACCTGAGCAATTCTTTTTTCGATCGACTGTACATGACACATCTTGCCCTCGCGCTCCTGAACATGAATCCTCTGGATTCTGAACACTCTTTCCTCCTATATCGTGCCATTCTCGGACTAAATATATATTTACTGCTTATTTGTCCCTTAACTCTGGCGACTAGACCGAATTTTCGGCCATCTTACTATTAGGATGGATCATATTCTTTCTCTTTCTCCCTTCTCTGAAATCCCTATCTTAGGTGATTTGTTTTCATCACCTCGTCACCAAGATTACAACTGTTTTATCCTTAATGACCTTCAGCAGCTTGTACAGCATCCTACCCATACCACTAATTGTAACTGAAACAGTTCCTGGGTTAATGTTCTTTTGCTTAAACTATTCTTTTTGCTTACTCAGTCCATCTTTTCTCTCTGCTAGGCTTTTCGATCACAGTTTTATCACTTTAACCCGTCCTGGCACTCCAGTAAGGCCTGTGGACCGTCTCAAGAAACCATCTGTAGCGATTCCGAGCTGCAGATTGGTTGATCCTCAGAGAGTACCTCTCTGACTTTCCCTGAAATTGTAATTGCTTCCATGGCAATAAAACAATCTGAGTATGCTTTACGCATTACGGAGGTTATTTCTTGGAAATGGAAGCATGCATACATTATTCTTATCCTTTGATTTATGTAGAAAATAGATTGATTTAATGATGCCTGTTTTAATGCTGCCCACAACAAGGAGGAAACATACAAGAGGTGCTAATGGCAACATACCCTTGAATTTCATCTGTTTTATGTTTCTGATCGGAATCACGCTAAATATTATTCGTTGTACTAAGAACAAATTCATTCATATTAAATAATCTCCTTCTAACTCCTTGTCAAAATCTTTTACAATAATTTTACTTCGTCATTCTACCATTCTCCTTTTCACTCTAATGGCACCACAGCAGTTACTTCGACTGATGAGGCAAAACTTCTCGCCAAGCATACCCCTCCAGTTCGGCACTGGATGACTCCAGTATTACCCCACCATTTCCACCCGTCCCTGACTTCCTCATGCCTGACAATAATTTTTTTTTTATTTTTTTCAAAATATATACAATCTGCCCTCACTGGCTTTCATACGATTACGAATAAGGTGTATGGTCTTGATGAGACCCCTCATGTTTTTGCTGTTCTACTATACTGTCACCATGCCTAGATAAACAATTTCACCTTTGCCAGTTAAATTACACCTTTTCTTCTTGCTGAAAGTAAGTTCTTATTAAAACTGTCGCGAAGAAGGGTGACTGTTCCCAGCCCTGTAACTATCACTTAAGGGGTTTATATCTCGTACATCTATATTGTGCCCTTAATATATAAAGTTTAATGAACTTGTTTCCAGTCGCCAGTATGGGTTTTACCAGGGATGCACCCCTGATGATCTCACCTTTCTTTCCGACTCTTTGGCACTCTTCCTTTTGGATTTTGGCAAAAACTTTGCCTTTGCACTTGGCATCTGAAGGGCTTTTGATCGAGTTTGGCACATATCTTTTAATTTCCAAACTATTCTCTATTTTTTTTTAATCCGTCCATCTGTGCCTTCATCTCTAGCCCTCTTTCCGACTATTTGGTAGATGCTGTTGTAGGCAATCACTCTTCTTATTCTAGTTATCAGTACCGGTGTACCTGAGGGTTCTGTCATCTAACCATCTCTCCTAAATTTCGTCAAAGAGCTGCTGAACTGCACATCCATCACTGATTACTCATACGTTGACAACTCCATGCATTACATCTCCACCCACTTCTTACAGTATCCATCATAGCAGTTACTTTGGCAATTAAGGAATGAGGCTATGGCAAACCTAGTTTCTGACATGGCTCATAATTTTGGCAGCGTTAAAAGAAACCTTGGT
>NC_137006.1:36190392-36265392 GCF_032717465.1 Coenobita brevimanus | reverse complement strand
TGTGAGTGCATTCAAGTACTTGGGTAGTGTGATGAGTAAGGATGGAACTTTGGGGGATGAAGTGCATTGAAAGGATACAGCAGGGAAGGAGGGTTGTTGGTTCACTGAAAGCAGTGATGAGAAATAGGGAGGTGAGTATGGAAGTTAAGAAGTCACTGCATGATAGTATTGTGATCCCTACCCTGACGTATGGAAGAGAGGCGTGGACCTTGCAAGAGGGGAACAACTCAAGAGTGAGAGCAGTGGAAATGAGTTACTTGAGAGGAGCATGTGGAGTGACATGGAGGGACAGGTTGACGAATGAAGAAGTGAAGGAACTTTGTGGGGTGGATGTGGATGTGGTTGAGAAAATTAGGAGAAATACACTGAGGTGGTTTGGACATGTGGAGAGAATGGAGAATGAAAGACTAAGAGGGTGTATGTAGGTGAGGTGGAGGGAGGGAGAGGGAGGGGTATACCGAGAATGAGGTGGAAGGATGGAGTTGAGAGGTATATGAGGGAGGGGGGGGATGAGTTGGGGGGAGGGTAGTCAAATGGTGTATGACAGAGCGACTTGAAAGCGTTTTATCTGTGGCCACCCTTTGCGGGATTAGGGCGTCGGGCTATAGATAGATAGATACGTATCTGCAATAAGTGTTTCTCCAATATTTCTATACCTATCTATCTATCTATTTATCTATTTATATATACCTATGTGCAATAAGTGTTTCTCCAATCTCTCTCTCTCTCTCTCTCTCTTCGTATGTGCAATAAGTGTTTCTCCAATACACAGTAGATAGATAGATAGATAGATAGATAAAATAGATATATACATTTATAGAGAGATAGATAGGTAGGTAGACAGATCTACATTTAACCCAATGGCTCCCAGATTTCCTGAGCGAGGTATTTTGCTGGAAGGGTGCTGGGCGTACCGCCCTCCGCCTGTCGGCTCATATTCGCGAAGCTCATAGGTCTCCACTCCGGGGTTCCCTTTTTTATTAAATTTCAAAAATGCCCAGTTCCGTCCTATTTTGAGGACACTGTGCACTAATGGGATATATATATATATATATATATATATATATATATATATATATATATATGATTACTATTTTTGGTTGGCAGATTGAGCTACGAAGAGCAGCGGGAGGAGATTTGGATACAGGTGGGGATGATGGTATAACGGCAGGCGGGCAATCTGGTGTAGTGCCTCTCACTCTCCATCACCTTCAGGCAGTCTTCTATATCCTTGCCCTGGCCTGGTTTGCTGCTGTGCTGGCCTTCATCCTAGAGCAACTCCCACAAACTTAGATGCTATCGTCTCAAACACAAAGTAGTTCTAAATAATGTCAAGAATATGATACTGCGCAAGAGAGCCGGAGGTGAATTGGATATGATATCCCGCCAACTAAGAGAACTTGATTTTGATTTTTGAGCTGGTCAGACTCTGACGAAGTTTCCCCCCTTCCCCTTTCGTCCACTCCTTTTTCACCCAACAATATCATTGAGTCCTGGATGTGTACTGGCTACTATAGCTAATAATCTGAGAGAAGATTGTGTCAAATTTAGCTGTATACATTACTGACTCTCGTGCAGTCATTGGGTAAGCTTCTTGACACAGTGAGTTTTACATAACGTGTCAGCTAAATATAACTGTCAGCTGAATGTATTATGTAATCGAATCTATGGCAATAAATATAAATCAAGATCAATAATAACTATAATTTCCTAAACTTACCTAAGGTGAATATAGCCATCTGCTTTTAGCCTTAATAAAATACCGAAGCTTGACCAATGAAATTAAAGTGTTAAATCGAGGGTAGCGTGTCTTATTCTGGGGTAATGTTGTTACTTGATTATCTTGTCAGTTGTGTTTTTAGTAACTTTTAGAGTGTTAACCCGGGATGTAACATTTCTGGTGTGTGCATATTTGACTTCCCTTTGATTATGTGGGCTAAAACTCACTACTTCCTTCTATGAATTTCAGACTCTCACCAAAGATGGGTGTTCATTAAGTCGCAACCACTTGATATCGTGCCTAGGCTTCATTGTTTGTGCTTTAGAGTAGCCTATACCCCAGATTACCAAAACAAGGCGAAAATATAACTGACGGTAAATGCAACATTAAAGTAGTTTATACAGTTTATGTGAAAACTTTTAAGAATTCTGGGTCATGGGGAGATATATGAATATGGATTATATAATTTGGAGAGATGACGAAAGACAGGTTGTTCACAGGGTAGATTTGTAGGTAGGTAGGTAGCTAAGTAGTAAGTGGAAACTGTAGAGAATCTCGGTATCGTAGAGTATCGTAGATTTTTAATGCTACCAAACATTGGTAATAATCGTAGCCAGGAGTTGGGATTGTAGTTGTACTTTGGCGAGGCACCTCTTTCACGATTAATATGGGCTGCTACCTGTACAAAGTCGTGAGGTGTTGGATAGTGTTGACAATGTACCGTAAGTGAAGGTGACGCAGAGACTCGGTGGGGTTACGGGTTTTTTTATTGTGACACAGTTATATCGTTCATGTGATGGACAGACTGACGTGACCCATGTACTGTCAGCGTGACGGCGAACCTCCTACTCTACCCCATCTCCTAAGCTTCCATTTGGCTTGTCACTCAGTGTAGAGTCACCCACAGGCAGAAGGAAGAGGAAAGAACGATGGAAAGACAGAAGAGGGAGTGTAAAGTCACCCGTAGGCAGAAGGACAAGGAAAGAATGAAGGAGAGAAAGACAGAAGAGGATCGAAGGAATGAAGCATGGAGGAGAGGAAAGGGCAGACACCCGACAGCAGCACTACATCGAGTGAGTGGATGGTGAGCGCCCCCACCTACCACTAAAACATTGTGATAATTACTTGGTTTCAGTATTATGTTCCGTGACATCATACCTAGGTCTGTATCAAACAAAGTTTCCTAGAGTTTTCTTGGTTATGCATAATCGTTATCTTCTGTTAATACTCCTCACATGACCTATGTTGTCAGTACCATAATGTTTCTTGTTACTTACACATAATCCCTTATATTCAGGCTGACTGATGCTCATTATCTAAATTATTTATTATATTATGTAGCATCCTGTATCCCTTTATATCCCTAAATATATTTACTATTTACACACCTGAACTTTTGCAATTATTTCCGTGCCTTGTATATAGTTTAATACCACCATTGTTGCCCAAGTTTACTTTAGTATTGTCATAATTGCATATTTTCTTTCACATTACCCTTATTTTCTTTCCTTTTTTCTGGGCATGTTATAATACCTCATTACATCCTTGGTATTTAGTATCCTTATTTCACCTTTCAGATTTACCTTAACTTCCAGTCAGTTCGTTTCTTATAATAACATAAATTATAATCCTCATTATTTTTACCTATATCTATATCAGTTTTACTTCAGTTACATGTAGATATATCGATAGATAGATATAGATGTAGATCTACCTATCTATCTATCCATCTATATATATATCTGTATCTATATCTATTTATCTCTCTATATCTATATCTATCTATCTATCTATATTGATAGATAGATAGATAGGTAGATATAGATGTAGATCTATCTATCTATCTATATGTTTATCTAGATAGATGGATAGATAGACAGATATATATATATAGATAGATAGATAGATAGATAAATAAATAAAGATGTAGATCTATCTATCTATTTATCCATCTATCTATATCTATCTATCTATCTATATGTCTATATCTATCTATCTATATATCCATCCATTCATCCATCCATCCAGTCATCATCCAATCCTACGTTACCCCATGAGGAGCGTAGAAGCCCGGGGTTAGGCAAGTTTGTCCTGACATTTAGGATGAGAGTGACCAACCTCACTCATCCCTGAGTGACATTACGTAAGCAATAAACCCCAGCCACCCCATGGAGATAAGCCTTCACTGGCTCAGTCCGATTGGAGCGCCGTAATTACCCACTAAACCACCAGGCGCCAAAATTTGGCAATATGGTTACCACCCAGCGTAGTAAAACGTTTCCTGGTGTACAGGAAACCATTTGGCTTCTCACTCAGTGTAGAGTCACCCATAGGCGAAAGGAAGAGGAACGAATGAAGGAAAAAAGACAGAAGAGGGAGTGTAAAGTCACCCGTAGTCAGATGGAAGGGGAAAGAATGAAAGAAAGAAAGAAAGACAGAAGAAGATGGAAGGAAAGAAGGATGGAGGATAGGAGAGGGCAGACACCCGAGAGCAGCACTACATTGAGTGGATGGTGAGCATCTCCACCTACCACTACTATAAATATCTATCTATCTATCTATATACATATCTGTATCTATCTATCTAACTATCTATCTATATTGGCCAGCCCCCCCAAAACCAAGCCCGTTGTAGTCGTGGGGGGGCTCAGGGGTATGGGGCTGGGACCTGATGGTGGGGGTGGTTTCCCTATGCCCTTCTTCCCCCGTATACCCTGCTTCCTCCTATACCCTGCTTCCCCCACCCTTGGGTCACAGTCCTTGGCCCTACTAATTTTGCTTGGTCCTTTTTCTTCTCTTTTCTTCTTTTATTTTCTTTCTTCTCACCTTCCTAAGGTGTGAGAGCCGTGCTGATGGGATGCAAGGCTGTCTCTTTTATGTCAGTCGCTAACGGCCTCAGGGAACCATGGGTACGGTAGCCCTTGCTTCTTTCACCCTTACTCTTGACTCGGGCTCTCAGGAGTGGACTAGTTAATTCCCGCTTGAATAATTAGGCTCACCATGGCCAACAATGAAACTATAAAAAAACCCCAAGGAGCAACGGGAGATGCTCCTCCAAAACCTTCTTCCGGTCAGGCGGATCCCCCTCCCCCTACTTTTCCGCCTCTTTCTTCCTCTTCCTATCCTTCTGTTTCTTCTTCTCCCCCCCCTCTCTTTCCCCCTTCCCTCTTTCCAAACCCTCCAACAATAACATCAATTTTTGGTCGCCAGACATGGCCAAAATTCTTCAACATTGAACCTACAACAAATGACCTCACCCTCCATCTCTCTCTCCTTCAACAAATAGGTCCCGACGTCACTTTCACATCACGACCAAATGGAGACCGCCTCTTGACTGTTAAAACTGCTGCGCAGGCTGAGAAGGTGAGGTCGCTCACCGATCCCTCTGGTCATCCCATCTCAGCAACTCCAGATCTCCAATTAAACTCTAGTACTGGAACTGTTCTCATTCCCTCATACATAACAATTGGAGATCGTAACTTCTCAGAATGTTCCGCAGACATCCAAGCAATCTTGTCTGCACAACAACTACCAGTAATATCTGTTCAGTGCTACACACTTCCCCCCCAGGGGCGCCACAAGTACTCCGCCAACATTGCCAAAATAATCTTTAAAGACCGCGATTTACCTGCCTCTCTCATCATTGGTGGTACACGACTTGCAGTCAAAGAATATACGCCTCGTCCTCGACAGTGCTCTTCTTGTTGGTGCTACGGCCACCCAGCTAAATACTGCAGGTCAGAGGCAGTGTGCCCAACCTGTGCCCAACCCGGCCACACCTCCTTAGCCTGCGTAGCAGAGAACCAAGTCTGCCCGAACTGCCAAGGCTCTCATGCTGCCTCGTCCCGGAACTGTCCAGTATACATTTTTTAATCGGAAGTCGCAAGGATTCACTGGAAAGAAGGTCTTTCCCTCCGTGCAGCCCGTCAACGTGCCCGTGATTTAGGATTCTCCTCCCGTGTTACCTATGCTCGAGTGGCCCGGCCTATTTCCACTACCTCTGCCATCTCTCAGTCCTACCATACTACAACCACGACACACTCTAACTGCTTTTCTACCATCACCTTATCTGACATACCTGTCCCCTTGGTATCTCCAGCCACCAGCTCCTCTACTATCTCAACCTCTTTTCCTGTCCCTACTCATACCTCCTCTTCACCTACCCCTCTGACTGTCACTATTGTCTCCTCTCCATCTGTCTCTACTCTCCCCTCTTCCATCTCCCCTTCTCCCTCCTCTTGTTCTGCCTCCTACTCTCAGGCCCCTTCAGTTTCTCTTTCCAACTCTTTCTCTGTCCTAGACTATTCCACTCCTACCTCCTCCTTGTCACTTCCGTTGTCCACTCCCCTCTCTTCCCCCCATCGCCCTTCCAGTTCTGCTGCTCCACCCCGCTCATCCTCTTCCCAACACCAACAGTTACTTCCTCTGCCACAGCGTGATGCCCGCCGTCTGCCTGCCTCTGGCAAACGTGGGCTGCCTCCCACCACATCGGATACCAAGGGTACCACAAAACCCACACACTCTCCCCCAACTCGTAAAATGCGAATTACTCGTCCTTCGCCCTCCGTGACACCAACAACAAAGATCCCTGTCTCAACCCAACGATCAGCTAGTTCCAACCCTATCCGGACTCCTCAAACCACTCCACAACCAGTTCCAGCTCCCCTGTCAACACCACAGATGACAATCAACAGGTGCCGAGAGTGAAACTCTCTCAGATATTATGGAATACTTAGCAACTCCTTTACAAGAACCACTGAGTCCCCCAAAAATACGTCATACAGCAGAAGTCCATTCAGCTCCTTCCGATCTTCCTCCCACTCCCATCCCTCCTTCCCCTTCTGCCCCTCTTTCATGTTCTAATCCCTCTCCTTTATCCCTCCCTATGCCACCAGGCTATAGCGACCGTCCTACTCATTCACCTCTTCCACACTCTGCTCCTATTCCTACCATTGAACCAACCCGGTGATGTGTGATACCTGTCCAACATAAATTCGTTTTTTACTATATTTTATTCTTTGTAAATTTTTTGTAACCTTTTACTTTTCTTTGATTTTACTTTCTTTTATTTTACTTTTTAGTGTTATAAAATTTTAATATGTCTCTTTTACAATGGAACATGCGAAGTTTCATGGCCCACCGTAATGATCTACGTTATCTACTTTCAATTCACCATCCTTCAATAGTCTGTTTACAAGAACTCCGTTTGTCTTCCCCACCAGTACCCATACCTGACTATTGTTTCTTGTTTTCTCCTGCTTCTCTTCCTGTTTCCGCCATTTTAGTTCATAACACAGTCTCATTAGAATATCTATCGCTTCACACCACTGTTCCATGTCATTTTGTTCGTGTTTTTCTCGAACAATGGATTACGATAGTGTCTGTATATTTCTCTCCCTCCCAACCTATTGATTTCCCAGCTTTAACCCTTTTATTATCACAATTACCCACTCCAATTTTATTAATAGGAGATTTTAACTGTCGCCACGCTTTGTGGGGCGATGATGTTACAAATTTGCGTGGCCGCCACCTTGAATCTTTTATTTTTAATAACGATTTATCCATACTGAATACGGGAACTTATACACATTTTGACTCTAGAACTCACACTTTTTCCTGTCTTGATCTCTCCCTATGCTCCCCTTCTCTTTCCCTAGATTTCCATTGGTCTGTTCTTTCAGACGTTTTATATAGCGACCACTTTCCTATCAAACTTACTCTTACCACATATCGTCCTGTACTCAGACCCCCTCGATGGTGTTTCCCGAAAGCTGACTGGCCGTCATTTACTTCTCTGACTGTTCCTACTGTACCTCCTTCTTCATTCTCTACTATTTTAGATATGCTCACTTATTTTAATGAATTAATTCTTAGTGCAGCTTTGACCGCGATCCCTAGGTCGTCCCGTCCTTTTACTTCTAAGTGTGTACCTTGGTGGGATTCAGACTGTACTGTAGCACTCCGTGTTAAACGTGCACGTTGGAAGAGTTACCTACGCAAACGCAACACTGCGGATGAACAGAATGCGTTTCTGCTGTTTAAAAAGGTCCGTGCCCGTCTTCAAAAGATTGTTAAACAGGCTAAACACCGTAGCTGGAGGTCATACGTTTCCACCATTACTACCAATACACCCATTGCATCCGTCTGGAAACGTATATGCAAAATAGCGGGTAAGCATCTTCCTATGCCCTCCCCTGTCCTACACTTAGATGGAGAGTCAGTAGCAGATGCTCATCTAGTTGCTAATGGCTTAGGTCGTCACTTCAGTAATGTTAGTAGCGGCTCTCATCTCTCACCTGAATTTCATACCCTTGAAGCTGCTACTGAATGTACGCCTGTTGTCTTCAAGCTGTCGTCTAGTCAGTCATATAACGCGCCATTCACACTCCATGAATTGACCTCTGCCCTTCGTCTGTGTAAGAACACTTGCGAGGGTCCTGATGGCATACACTATAATATGCTCCGTCACCTTTCCCCTCAGGCCATGGCCTTATTAATAACTATTTATAATCGTATCTGGACAGAGGGTGTTCTTCCCCCCTCATTTCGTGATGCTGTCATTCTCCCATTTCTTAAACCGGGAAAGCAAGGCCATGTCCCTCAAGATTATCGCCCCATTGCTCTTACTAGCTGTCTTTGCAAATTGTTTGAGCGTATGATAAATCATCGCCTTATGTGGCTCCTAGAATCCAAGCAACTTTTGTCTTCTTCACAATTTGGTTTTCAAAAAGCTCGCGGCACCTTAACTCCCCTCCTAAATCTTGAGACTTATATCCGTTCAGCCTTTGCCACTCGACAATCTGTTATCGCAGTGTTCTTCGACCTTGAGAAAGCTTATGACACAGCCTGGCGCTACCATGTTTTAAGCACAGTTCGCTCTTGTGGTATTGATGGTAACCTTGGTGTCTTTTTAAAGAATTTTCTATCAACTCGTTTCTTTAGAGTCCGTGTCCAACATACCTATTCAGACTCATTTCCACAATACGAAGGTGTTCCCCAAGGCAGTGTTCTTAGCACTACTCTATTTTTATTAGCAATTAATGGGATTGTTTCTTGTCTCCCAGTTGGTGTCCGTTCTTCTTTGTATGTTGATGATTTTGCAATATATGCCTCAAATCCTGACATCTCTGCCCTTGGTGCTCTTATTCAACGTGCAGTTTCCGCTGCCTCAGAATGGGCCACTTCTCATGGCTTTCGGTTCTCTCCTCTTAAGTCTCATGCTATTACTTTTAATCGTTCTCATCATATTCCTCAACCACCTCTTTTTCTTTATGGCTCTCCTCTCCCGTACAAAACCTCCGCTTCCTTTCTTGGGCTTCTTTTCGATTCCCGTCTTACTTGGAAGGATCATATTACCTCCTTGAAAACCTCAGCCTTGCAACGCCTCCGTCTCTTGCAAACTTTGTCTCATGTGTCGTGGGGTGCTGATCGAGCTACTCTCCTTCGCCTCCATATTGTTCTCGTTCTCTCCAAACTTGACTATGCTTGCCAAGTCTATTCTTCTGCTTCAGACACCGTCCTCCAACAACTTGATTCTGTACATCATCACGGTTTGCATCTGGCTCTTGGTGCCTTTAAGTCCTCCCCAGTTGAGAGTCTGTATGCTGAATCAGGAGTTCCATCACTCTTCCGTCGTCGTGCTCTTCTTTCTCTTCGTACCTATGCTAAGTTGCACTGTTTTCCTCATACCCCTTCTCTACTTCCTCCCAGTCCTGACCCAGGCATATTTTCCACTCCTAGGACCAAGCCACCATTTGCAGTTCGAACCCGTACCCTTCTCTCGCGCTCCTCTCTTACTGTTAGTAATGTTTTTCCTTTCCGCACTTGTCTTTTTCCTGCATGGTTACTTCCTCGACCCCACATTTGTTCTTCCATTTTCCCTTATTCCAAGTCCAATTCTCCTCCTTTCATTCTTCGTTCTCGGTTTTCAGACCATCTCTCCCAACATTCCTCTGCAGTCCCTATATACACTGATGGTTCAAAAACTCCTGCTGGCGTTGGATTTGCGATACTCTTTCCTGACACTCTTTATCATTTTAGCCTTCCTACCTATGCAAGTGTTCTAACAGCAGAATTATATGCCCTCTTGTTTGCGTTGCGGTATATTTGTTATGCCTCTTCTTCCTCATTTGTGATATTCTCTGATTCATATAGTGCTCTATCCCTTCTTCAGTCACCTTCGGCTTCTCACCCTCTGGTTCTTCGTATCTTGGAATGGTTGTTCCGTATCTCCTCCAGTCGTAAAACAGTCCAGTTCTGTTGGGTCCCAGGACATGTGGGCATCGCAGGCAATGAACGTGCTGATCAGTTGGCTCGCATGGCAGTTAGCAGGGATGTCTCTCCTTCCTTCCTCATTCCAGTCTCTGACCTTCTTCCTGCTCTGTCATCCTTCCTTCAGCACCGGTGGCAGTCTTGTTGGAACTCTATCACTAATAACAAACTACGTGTTGTTAAACCGTTTATTTCTCCTTGGTTGACCCCTTGCCACCGTAATAGGAGCTGGGAGACGGCTTTAGCTCGCCTCAGAATCGGTCATACACGACTTACCCACTCTTATTTGATGTCTGGTGATCGCCCTCCCCTTTGTACTCGTTGCAATACCATTCTTTCTGTACGCCATATTTTCCTTGATTGTCCACTTTACACACTACAGCGACGTATCGCATTTCCATTTTTGTCTCACCTCCAACGTCCCCCCCTTCTTGCAGACTTTCTCCGAGAGTCATCGTATTTTTCCCTCCATAATATCATGTCCTTCCTTACCTCTATTGGTCTTCTTTCCGACATCTAATTCCGTTCCTTATTTCAATAGCCCCATCTGTGATATGATATACTCCTTCCATTGACCTATTTCTTCTGGCCCACCCAACGTACACAACTTGTAGCCGATGATCCGGCTTTGTGCTGGATTTTGGCACTAGGTTCTTATTGTTCTTCTTCTTCTATATTGGCCAGGAGCATGCTGCCTTTATTGTTAGTTGCCTTTTCTTTCTTTCTTTCTTGTATTCTTTCTTTCTTGTTTAATTGTGGCAGGCACTTCTACCCTTTGTAATTAACCAATTCCGACCAAACCTGGACACAGTGATCAGCCTATGACCTAGTTGTGTCTGCAAGATTTTGGTTGCTAGGCAACTACTTGTTGTAACATAGCAGTGATAAGAAACAGGAAAATGAGCATGGAAGTGAAAAAGTTACAACATGACAATATTGTGATACCAACTCTTAACATATGGAAGTGAAGCTTGGACGTTGTTGGAAGGACACAAGTCAAGAGTGAGACCAGTGGAAATGAGTTATTTAAGAGGAGCCTGTGGAGTCACATGGAGAGACAGGCTGACAAATAAGGATATAAAGGAGCGTTGTGGTGTGGATGTGGATGTGATAGGAAGCGTTACAAGGAACACACTGAGGTGATTTGGCCATGTGGAGAGGATGGAGGGTGAGAGACTGACGAGGGAGTGTTTGTGAGTGAGGTGGAGGGGGGAGAGGGAGGGGGAGGCCGAGGATGAGATGGAGGGATGGAGTGGAGAGGTATATGAGATAGAGGGGTGTGAGTTGGGAGCAGGGCAGTGAAATGGCGGGAGACAGGGCTACGTGGAGGCGATTTGTTTGTGGCCACCCTGTACGGGATTGAGGCGTCTGGCAATAGACAGACAGATAGATAGATGCAAGGAATAGAAACATGGGACTCTCAAGTGAGAGCCAGGCAGCATACCACTACACGACGACCAGGAAAAAGTTATCTCCCATTGTCACAGTCTTGTAATCAATGTCCCTCCGCTCCCACTGTGGGCCTAAAGAGGAGGAAATAACCCCCTGGCACTCGGGTAAGTAGTTGCTTTTAATCTATTCCAAGCACTTACGACAGGTCAGAATGAAGAGAGAAACCTGTACTGTACGCAGTACAGGTTTCTCTCTTCATTCTGACTTGTCGTAAGTGTTTGGGATAGATTAAAAGCATCTACATGCCAGAGTGCCAAGGGAGTTATCTCAACCTCTTCAGGCCAAAAGTAGGGGCAGAGGGACACTGGTTACAAGATTGTGACAATGTGAGACAATCTTTACCTGGTCGTGGTGTAGTGGCATGCTGCCTGGCTCTCACCTGAGAGTCCTGGGTTCGATTTCGGCATATTGGTAATATACTGGATGGATGGTGAAGACGTTTATTTTATTGTTTTAAACTGGATACTGATTTATAGAAAGCCTAAAATTTTTACTGAATAGTCTTTTTATAATAGATTGGTGTATGCCTTTTGAAATTGTTGTATGAGTACTTTTATTGTACTCTTTTCAGTTATTTTATATAATATTATATTAATATTTTAAAGCATATCCATTATATTCATTTTTATTACACTAATTTTTAATTTTTCCTTAGTTTTTACCTTACTTTATTGCCTGATACTGTAACCATTATTATTATTTTTTATTTATTATTTTTTGGTGGTTCATTTCTTTTTACATTGCTTGTTAGACACATGAAGATGGATATTAGGATTTGTGCTTTTAATTGTTATTCCTTAAGGAAGAACGTAGATGTCATCCGCTCTGTAGCAGATCAGCGATATGATTTTTTATTTTACAGGAAACATATATAACAGAAGGCAAATTGGGTGATACTGAATTCCTTAATGAAAGATATGAATGTGTAGGATCTGCTGCTAGATACTCCGAAAAGTCTCTTATTTCAAATAGAGGAAGGTGTGAGGGAAGATTAGTTTGTATGTAAAGGAAAGATGTACATTTTACAATAAAGATTTTGTTAATTGACCCTAATCATATAGCAATAAATTTAACTATGAGACACTGTTATTTTTTTAATAAATATCTACATAAAAAGTGATATATGGGAGGACAGAACATTAGACCAATACCTGGAGGCACTGAGTAACCTGGAGTATATTTAAGTAATCGTAAGTTTAACAGTGTTTAAATCATGGGAGTTTTTAATGCTGATCCTTTTATTGTTAGGTCTTGGTTAAATCTTTACAATTTTTCACACGGAAATAAGTTAAAGTGCTTTGATCTTGAGATGTTGGATGTTCAAACTTTTACTTTAATTCCTTACAGTGATTCCTATATAAAGTAGGTGGATCATGTCAACGGAAAAGATACCATTTTTGCCAGCATTTCCAATATTGAAGTGTTGTATTCTGTGGTTGGGTCGGATCATTTAACCATGACCATTATAGTTAATATTAAATTCACGGATTCGTGCTTAGGTGTACTGTATGTCATCAAGCTCAGAGCTCTGATGATGATTTTTATATTGAACGGAATAAGATAAGTAAAAAGGATTTTTATTTAACTGAGAGATGTGTTAGTATGGAACTTAACAAATATATGAATAGTGAAGCGTTTACTTCCCAAGTGATCGGGTGTGTCTCAGTGGAACACAAAGCCCAACTAGAACATTTTTATCATGGAATGATTAATTCAGTAGCTTTTTTTATGCAGGGTTTTAGAAAGATGAGAGAGAGAAAAAAAAAAGCAAATTTAGAGTTATTCCTGGTTGGAATCGCTGTGTTAAAGAATTATATGGTAAATCAAGATATGATTATAATGAACGGTCGGAAAACGGAAGAAACAGAAACTCGGAGGGATACCAAAGAATGGTAGAGAATAGAAAAACTTTTAAGAATGCGTTGTCCAGTTGTAAGCACAATGAAATATATGAGAGATCTAGAGCTGTTCAAGAGAAATTTCAGAGCAAGAATATGCTTTCTTTCTGGGGTGAAATAAGAAGACAGAGTAACAAGATAAAATCATCTAAGATAATAGATGGTTTGGCTAATGACAATAATATTATCCATTTGTTTAGTGCAAAGTTGTTTAAGAATCAGGATGAAGAGGATATTGGGGAGGAAACAGAGTTTTTGTCAAAATTAAAGGAAGTGTGGTATTCCAGAAGCAAAATGTGCATTGTCAATAGAAAGATTAAAACTTTTAATCAGGGGAGTGAATGAAGGCATACATCATGATGGCATTCACTCTACATTACTGAAGCGTGGATCTCAGGAATTTTTAGGTGTATTGATGCATTTTATAAACACTTGTTACATTGTTACATACCAGTGGAAATGCTGAAGGGTAATGTTACTCCCATTATTAGAGACATAAAAGAAAATGCATCAGATTCATCTAACTGTAGGCCAGTAATGGTATCTTCATGTGTTCTAAAACTTTTAGAATTAGATTTTTAGATGTTTTAAAAGAAAAGTGTGTTTTTAACTGTAGGCAGTTTGGATTTACAGAAGAACTGTCTACTGCTAATGGTTGTTTTTTATTAAAAGAAGCTATCACACCATACACTAAAGGAGGCAAAATATCTTATGCAGTTTTTATGGATCTGTCAAAAGCTTTTGATAATTTGAATAATTATAAACTGGGGAACATTTTATTGGAGAGGGAATTTCCCCCTGACATGGTTTTAATTATTATGAATTAATTATAGAACACCAGTGTGAGAATGATTTGGAATATTTGTTTTGGTAAATATTACCTTATCAATAGGGGTGTTCGACAAGGGGGAATTAAATTATACATTGATAATGTAGTTAAAACCTTATTGAAGGTGAATGTTGGATGTTGCCTTGTTTTTTTTAGAGTGAATATAATTGCATATGCCTATAAAACTGTAATTTTAGGTGACTCAAAAGATAATATTGAGTTACAGTGTAAAACATTTGAGACGGAGGTAAATAATCTGCAGCTGAAAATTAACAGCAATAAATCCAAAGTTATGATATTTAATTCAAGAAAAAATGAGGGGCACAGTATCCCTTGTATAAATCAATATGAAGTAGTGAAGAAATATAAATATTTAGGCTATATACAGGTAATTGAAGAAAGTTATTCTGATAAATATGATATTGAGATAAGAGTTAATTCTTTTAATTCTAAATTTAATTTTGTATACAGAATGTTCAAGAACATTAATTCACAAATGTTACTGTTTTTAACCCGTCACGTCCCGAGGTTTTCCGCACCTCCGACATCCCCCAGTCCCGAGCCTTTTTGGATTTTTTTTTTTTTTGGCTCAAACTTCCGCTTCGGTTGAGAAACGAAGGAAAATCACCAAGAAAGGGCTTACCGTGGTCTATAAGTGGTCGGAACAGGTGAGGTCCCCCGCGCCAGGTATCGTATTCTTTTATTGACGTGTCAGGCGCTCACGTTTTCTATGGTAAGGAATACTGGGAGAAACAACACACAACACCTCTACATTTATTGAATTTGAACTAATAAACAATAACAGTAACAATATAATGGATTTCAGACACATATAGATGAAAAATAAGCATTGTACCATCGCGCAAGCATAGCGTGTTAGGTCCAAGTCGTAACATGCTATATGCTAAGTTTCTTGTATCAGTCAACATATCATTTTTTCTACTTGTATACTTCTGTTTCAATGACATTTTACCAATTTCTACTGTTTGTAAGTGTTTTCAGATGTTTTCTTTCATTATGATGACATGCAGCATAAGTTTAGCGCACATCAGCTTAGTAAGCGCACTCGCTATGACTCGTATTTCAACATACCCAATTGTTTTATCACTTTCCTATTACTTTTCCCTTTACATTGAACCTTTCCTCCACCACTGTAAATGTTTTCAATTATTTACATTCATTACGAGGGCATTTAGCGATATGCTAGCGCATATTCACGTAGCAACCACAATCTCAAACACTCGAGTTTCATCTTCTACTTTATTTATTCACTCCAATTATACTTTCCCACTTACATTACACACGTTTACACCCCCTATACTGCACTGTACATACTTACTGGCATTATTTATTCAAGTGAGAGTCAGATTATCGCATGAAAATACCCTCGCAATGAATGTTTCGACCAACATAATACTCAAACACTTATATACTAATTCTTCACATATATTACACACTTTCCCACTTGTTGACTTCTATTTTCATTATTACGGGCCTTATTCATTCAACTGAGCGTCAGGATATCGCATCTCTATACACACGCTATGAATATTTGACTTAGAATATATTTCAGCACTTACCATAATTTGAACTTATATTATATCCGTAAGCATTTCCAATAATAATAATTACATAATTACGGGCCGTATTTATTGCACTGAGCGACAGAATATCGCATCATAAAACCCTCGCTATGTATGTTTCCACTTACAGCATATTTATACACTTACATACAATTTTTGCACTTATGTTATACCCGTATGCATTTTATACTAATATTTGAAGATCAACATGACTGATATTTTCACTGAGCGTCTGTTTGTCACATTTACTTCATACTTTCAGCGTCCTGTCGCATTCACACCATATCAGAATTGCATCAACGTGTGATATTCGCTGAAACATGGGTGAATACAGAGACCCACGTCACACTCAATGCACTCATAGCGGGTGTCCTTCCTCTGTGTCGTGAGTCTCACCCGGGAATTGCTACACACGTGACACCTGCGTTGGGGCCTAGGTCTGTTTGGCTGGGGAGGGATAGGAGTGGGGAAATGGCTGCCGGATATTCTCAGGGGAGTTTGGGCAATAGGGGCAGTGCGGGTGCGATGTTGGGGCCTTTCTACAGCATAACGTGCAAACATCTCTCTTGTGAGCTCCCTCACAAACCCTTCAAAGGTTTCCTGAACTCCTGTTGTCATGGCGTGAAGGTGGTGGCAATTCAGAGCAGTGATGTCTAGCAAGTGAAAGAACAGTTTCTTATACCACTTCATCGTGGTCCTGGCACACTCTACCGTCGATATCATGGAGTCTGACTGGTCCACCAGGTGCATGTTTATGTTATAGTCCATGACACACTCAGGTTTCCAAATGTGACGCCTGTTCTCGCTACGGTAATCTACAGAATCAGTACGGTGCATCAAGGGGCGGTGAACCGCTGACAAGAGGCTTACTTCTCTATTGTGGTTCCACACAGTTGCAAGGATGTTGTTGGCTTTGAAGAAGACAACCTCATTCCTTGCAAGTTTCTGCCCTACCTTGGCCATGTGATGCCGGTTCACCTTCACGGTTCCACAGACTCCCGTTTCATGCGTGTGAAGATAACGAGCGAGAAGAGGGCTAGTGTACCAGTTGTCCAGGTAGAGGACATGACCACGATGAAGGTAGTCTTCTATCATCGTCTTTACCACTGCTCCCGACAGTCCAATACTTCGATCTTCTATTATGTCTGTCTGTGCACCGGTGTACAAGACTATGTCTTGCACGTATCCAGTCCTACAGTCGCACATAACAAAGATCTTGAACCCAAAACGGTGCCTTTTGCTGGGTATATACTGCCTAAATGAAATATTACCTCTCCACAACACGAGACTCTCGTCTATGACGAGGTCTCTATAGGGATAGAATGACGAACGAAAGGTTTGCCTCAGGTGATCAAAGACCAACCTAATTTGCCTCATTTTATCAGTGTCGTTCGCATTTGCAGGATCATGAGCATCATAGAAATGGAGGCGACTTAGAATTTGTTGAAACCGATTACGGCTCATCACTTGCCCAAATATTGGGGTAAACATAACAGGGTCCCTTGTCCAGTAAGCAGGAATTCTGTTCTTTTGTATAATACCCATCAAAAGGACCAGGGCAAAAAATAGGAACATTTCTGAAAGAGAGACATGGTAATCATATATGATAGAATGCCTACTCCTTGTTCCCAATCTTTCACTCTCAAGGCACTGGGTGCTTGCAAAAAGGTTGGTTTGATATACAATCTGCTCCACGAATGCTTCACTAAAAAACAGGTGGAAAAAATCCAACCTGGTGGAATTACGGTGAATTCCGGGAGAAATGCAGCCAGAGCGCCCCTGCTCAGTGAAGGGGTGAATGAGAGGAGAAAAATCACTCCCATCCTCCCAATTCCATCCCACAAATCCCTCGTCCCCATCATCCCCATCACCGCCTTCGTCTGGGTGGGGAGGAGATCCTGGTGGGGTAGGTGGGGGAGAAGGAGTGCGGAGGGCTTTCCCACTGTCACTCCTCTTCCCTCTGCCTTTACCCTTTCCCTTTCCCTTACCCTTACGGCCTTGAGGAACATTAGGGGGCTGTGGGGATGAAGTAGTGGAATATTGGGGAGCATAAGACATGCTGGGGAGTGGTTCCTCCCCACCTTCCCCCTCCATGACAACACCACGTGCTTTCTCACACACCCAAGCTCGACCACGTGTTAGGGGATATTGGGGAGCATAAGACGTGCTTGGGAGTGGTTCCTCCCCACCTTCCCCCTCCATCACAACCCCACGTGATACTGAACGCACCCGCACTCGCCCACGTGATACACTACGCTGCCTCACACTACCTAGGGAGAGCAATGACTCACTCATGTCACTCTCAATTTCCCTAATCCTCTCTGCACTTTCCCTTTCATTCCCCACTCCCTCCACGGCACTTCCTAACTCCCCAAACAAAATACTAGGCCCATACCTGCTCGTCCGACGTGGTGTGCGCTCTGGGCCATGATGAGTGATTACCTCACATCCATACCACGAGGCAGCACGTCCCACGACTCCATCCTCATCCTCATCATCGAAATCTGGTTCCAAATCATGTTGGGGATAGGCATAGGATGTTCCACATGGTTTCTTGGCCGGCTGCCCCTCTCTAGCAGCACGGTAAGTCATGTACTGCCGCATCCTGGGAGACGGGACTTCTTCATCACTGCTGGTGGTTTCTTCCTCGTCTGGCTGCACATAATCTTTATCCACAACCTCGTCGTCCAGTGGGGAATCACTGTCGCCTGTAAAGGCGTCCAGGGCGGCTTGAATTTTGCCCTCTGAGAGACCTCTCTTAGCCATGTCTGAGCAGGACCATTGCTACCAGGTGAGTGGACGAGTGGCGGGTTAGCACGGGTCACGCGGGGTCGCCGAGTGTCCCTGCCTGGTGGCAGGTAGGGGAAGGTCATGCGAGGATACGTACCGCAAATCAAGTGCGAAATTTGAAAATTGTCGAAATTATGCACTTTGCAATTGCACGACGTACTGGTACGTCGCCGGGACTGGCAAATGCAAATCGTTGCAACGTACCCATACGTCGACAGGACGGGGCGGGTTAAGACATATTGTGTCCCTGATTATGGGTTATCGTTATGTGACTTAAAGAAAACACAAATAGGTCTGCTGTTTAGAACATCAGAAGTCGCATCATGCAATACAGAAAATCTATAATTTACCAAGAGGAACAAGTAATCACAGTGTGGCCAAGGTAGCTGGTCTTTTTCTGCTAAGGCATCATGCAGCATTCACACAGGCAAGATATGTGAAATCTTTATTAACAAAGAAGAATGTTTTACTAAGGATGAATATTCCTGTTTATCTCTGGCCATCATTTTGTCCAGCTTTGTAATCACTTCAATGAAAAATATAATATAAATAATTTGATTATGGAAACTGATATTATTTAAATCAAGGATTGCTTGGATTCAAAATCATGAAGAAACAAGAGGATTGCAAGTTACTATACGAAAAGATAAAAAGAGGTGTGGGTTTGAGTTACTTGGGTGGTAATGGGCTGTGATGTTGCTGCAGTATGTAAATATGTATTATATTATATGTACACTTGTATAAAGCAGTATATGTATGAAGATATTTATGTGTGTATGGTAAAACAGGATAATTTAGCAACATAATAGAATCTTGCTTTTTTTCTTATTTTTTAAAATGATAAATTGGTGGATATGTTTTTTATTTGTAAGGATGCTAGGCTGTTGTCCCTCTTACTGGTCACATGTACTGTATGTTAAATACGAAATAAAGATAACTGATTGACTGATTGACTACTACTACTACTACTACTGCTACTATTACTACTACTACTACTTTTTTTTCAAGATCACCTCCATCCATTTGGGAATTATATTGTGAATATCAAAACCAGCTTTCATAATACAGATCACTATCTGGAACTGTAATGTGAAGGTTAACACTAACCCTCATGTAACAATCCGTTGGCCCCAAGCACGCCAACGGCTGTGGTTACCAGCCACCTACGTCTACTTTTTTTTTACTTTATTCTTATTCATTAACATTACAGTACTAATAAAGACAGAATACTACTACTACTACTACTACAACTACTACTGCTGCTGCTGCCTGCTGCTGCTGCTACTATTACTATTACTACTACTGCTACTATTACTACCACTACTACTGCTACTACTACTACTATACTGTAGCAGCAGTAGGCTCACCTGTAGTGTTAACATGGTCGATTGCAGGCTGAAATGGTCCTTCTACGACTGTCAACCATCTCCTTTTCAAGGGATGGGGAGGGATTTTTTTTTTTTACGGAAGATGAACAGAGGAAGGAAAAGCAAATCACATAAAATAAAAAAGCTATACAGCAGATTAGAGGTGTTCTCCATTCATGAAAATTTCTTAACAGTTGGACTTGAACTGATGTATGTTGAAGATTGAAGAAAAACTATTTTTAGGAAACGAGTTCCAAAGAGCTGCAGTTCGAGGAATAAAAGAATTCCGATAGGCAGAAGTTCTGCAATATGGCGGTGTGACAATTCAGTCATGAGCGCCACCAGATGCCTATGTAACATGGGGGAAAGCGTGGAGAGGTGGCACAGTGGATGCAATTTCGTCTGAGCATTTGCCATAAAAGTATCTGTAAAATAATGCACAGAAGACACCATTTTTCTTACTTGTTGGGGAAGTAGTTCATTTGTATTTGCTGGGTTATAAATAATTATTAGTGTTTTGCTCCGAATTTTGCCCAGTTGTTTTAGTGCAACCTCTCCATATCCACTCCATTAAGGAGAACAAAAATCCAGCTGAGAATGCACATGACTTCTTAAGTGAAGAAGCTAAGGATTCTGTACAAAAATGCAAGTTTCTTTCAACAAGGGAGATTGGATAGTAGGGAACGGTGCCACACTTTGTGAAAAGCTATAGAAATATCAAGTGCTTATGTACGGGTTTCTCCATGTTGGTCAATCGACTGGTGGATGACACGAGTCGAGAATATGTATATCAAAAGTGGATCTTTCGTGGCAAAAACCATACAGTCTGTCACTAATTTTTTGGATTCAATTTGTTTAACAATGTGCTTATTAATTACATTTTCTAATACATTACTAGGAGAAGATGTGATAGCTACTGGTCTGTAATCAGAGGGGTCAGAGGATCTTGCTTTCTTTAAAACTGGGTGGATAATGGATTCTTTCCAAGAACTAGGGAATAAAAAAATACGTAGGCATAATCTGAATAATTTAGCTAGAACAGGAGCAGGGTCTGGGGAACACTTTTTCAAAATGACTGGAGGAATTCCATCGGAACCTGCAGCTTTCTGGGTTGGTAAATTGTATAGGATGGATCTTACGTATCAAGTATTTATCATAAGTGGTGCTATTTCGAGAAAGTCCTGCTCTCTCTGATGTCCTCTAATGTAGAATATCTGGGCAACGTACTGGCAAGAATGTTCGCTTTTCCGCGCGGGACATTTACAGTGTTTCCATCTGAAGATTTTTGTTGAGGGAATGGGTGATTACTTGTTTACATTATTATTGAAAGGGCTGAGAGTTTACCAGAATATTCTATTGACGTTAAGACTATATAATAGTCCAGATGTTTGATAGTGAAGAAAATTTGAGAGCGAGATTTATTACTGTTTTTGCATGGTTTCGCGAAATTTTATATTGGTAGAGGGATTCAATTTGTTTATTAAAAGTAAAACTTATATGCTAAGGCCGTTTGGGTCGTTGCTCTTGCACAATTGCCTTCTTACCATTTTGGGGACTCTGTTCTTTTAGTAAACTGCTGACAGGATATGAACAATTCCATACCAGCTTGTACTAAGTTACATAACACTTCAACAGACATCTGTCTGACAGTATGAGTGTTATCGCATAAAGGTGTCCTCTGCAGCACCGATGTGGTGCTAAAACACCTTTATGCAAGCTGCATATAGGCGTCCCTCCCCAACACCAATCCCATCATAAAACAGTCTGAACAGCATTCAGCAACTTTCCAGCCATACAATACATATATACAACCTTTCCTAATAGTTCTCTCTTTATCGTGTCACGCTCTTCTTCCAGAACCGTCATTGCCATAAATACGTTACACTCCTTTTTGCATACTTTCTACACTATGTCTAATTGCAAATACTTGATCATCATAATCCTTGTCACCCCTAAACCCATCCTGTTAGCCACATGCCAATATTCTGATGCATCCCTTTCCTTCTCTGTTGTTATTATTCTTCCATATATATTTTCCACAAATCAAAAACCTTGCATCAAGGTAAATATTAGACTCATGTCAATCACCTTTGAATATATATATATATATATATATATATATATATATATATATATATATATATATATATATATATATATATATATATATATATATAAAGACTACACAATCACAGCTTTCACTCTTTTGGTACAATTCCATTCATCCGAAAACACTTATTTGCACTATCTCCACTGGATATAATCATCTCTACATAAACCTCATCAACACCTGATGGTTTCCTATTCTTCAGCCACTTCACTTCTGTTAATTTCTAGAACCAGATTATGAACTAGTTTATAAGTTGGATCCAGCTGAGAACTAGTCGATGCTTTTTATTTTCAATACTTGAGTGCGTCATAAATAAGATACTTTATTACTTCTGCTTGAGTAAATTTGCTTTGTCATATTTTTTCTTTTACTTGAGTGAAATTGTGTAAATGAAATAATACTTAAACTTCAGCATCAGACTTGAGTGCTTTTTTTCCAACGCTGCTTGCACAACAAAGATGTTGCAGATTTTGTGCCACAGAGCAATGTTGCTTCATTTATCACGTCAGTCGAGAGCAGAAACTCCTCACCCCTCGAGCACAACGCCACTCTTCCAAGTCTTTTTTTAAAAATAAAGAAACAAGCGTGATGGGCTGCATTTTCTCTTCCTCCATAGGATATTACGGCCGGATAAGGCTCACAAGTAGTCAACAGAGCTCTCCCTCCTTCCATCCACTAAGTTTGGTTACAACTGAATAAAACTTTTTTTTTTAATACACACACACACACACACACACACACACACACACGAACGCTCGCACGCACGCACGCACATGCACCCACAAATATAACACCTGATTTTCCTTTGCGAGCACAGGTGTCTAAATCAGAGCTGTCCATTGCGGCAACAAGTAGGAGGGGTCCAGCATTCAACCGCCATTACTGTACCTACCCGCAAGTCCTTACATCTTAAACTTGTTGTCCATTAATTTGGAGGTGTCTGGGACCTATTTAGTACAAAATAATGATGTTAATCGGTTTGCCGTGGCCAAAGAGGAAGTAATGAATGAGAAATACAAACAATAATAAACTGGATTCTGATCAGCAGTATCTTTGTGTTTTAGTTAACGTATTTCACCATAATGTTCAGGAGTACTCTCTGTGTGTTAGTGATTTGGACATTAATTCGATACGTAACGTACAAAAACTGACAGGGAAAAGGTATTACACAGCTTCCTAACCGGAAGAAAGCACAACCCATGCAAAGGCCAATATATATATATATATATTTTTAATAACCAACCGCCATTCGACACTAAATACCCTCGTTTCCATGCTGTGACAAAGCTTTTTGACAGTTAATGAAGCATAATTGATTACTACTTTGTTTTTCATGTCTCAGGTAAATAAACTGTCCAGTAAGTTGGACATACAGATTCCTGACAAACTGCTTGACAGAGGAAGATAAAAAAGTAAGAAGAGAATAAGAGTGAGAAGACGAAGAAGAGGGCGAAACAAAAGAGCAAAAAATGGAAGAGTAACTCCATCCAAGCGTCATCATACGGATGTCAGCTGCCTTCTTTTTTATCAGCTTACTCGCCATCACAGTGATCCTCCTCCTCACCGTTGCCTCTTGGTCATTCCCCATCCACACCCGAACATCACACAGGCCCGAACTAATCAGATATCACAACAATAGTTAATTCTCAATTTCTTGAATTTTTATATAATTCTTGCCTCATGATGAAGAGTTTTGCTCAGATTATGGGGGACTTTTATATCTGGGGAGATTTCATATAGCATTCAGTAACTTAACTACTAAATGTTCTTCGGAAGGTGAATAACCTCATTTGGTAGGAGTCTTATTAAGCTGAGAAATACGTCATGGGCTTACAGGTATTAAACTAGCGCTCAGAAGACGCTAGAATGTTCTTAGATTGAAAAGAAGGTAAACAGACAATATTTAGGTACATACACAGGTAGAAAGAAAGTCTATTTCTGCCACCTCAGACATCGCATGATCCTCTTGATGTTTCTCAGGATATGGCTCTTCTGATGTTGAAGGGAGTGATTCCTCACTTTCTTGGAGCTGAAGGTAACGGGTGATGAGGGTTTGCTTCTATCTGTTTACTTCCTGGTTGTACTTGTCTGTGTAGTAGTGGAAGGTTCTGTCCAGAGAAGCCATCAACTCCTCCAGTCACAACTGAAAGCGTTCAATGTCCTTGAATTCTATCTCCTTGAATTTATCAAGGGCACACAGTACCCGGCTGATCTCCATCATGGACAAATCTTCGCTCTCCATCACTGGTATTGCTGGCTTTTCTGCTGCAATCTCCTGCTCTGCGTCAGCCTTGTTTACTCGCTGCATGACTTCCTGGGGTTCCTGCTTCACTGCTGCCGAATATAAGCCCCTCATCTCCTCCAGCGTGACGGCCTGAAACCCCAGCACAGCTTGTACAGTTGTAAGAGTGGCTGCCTCGGCAGCAGCCAGGGACTAAAAGCTGCTTCCCAGTGCGATTTCACACAGGTGCAGGAAAAGGAGGTGCAAAGCATGGTTAATTGTTGCAGCGGATATATCTGCCCAAGAATACAACAAGAATGTGATGGCATCCTTGAGGCTTAATGACCGCCAAAAAGGCATAACAGTCTTATCAGGAGTTGAGGCTGGTGGTGCGGGTGAAGCGGGTAGCAAGTCCAAACAATCCTCGGCATCCATGACATCACTTCCAGCTGTGCCCAGCTCAAGAATTGCCTGCAGTTTCTCAGAGGTGTCGGTCTTGCTGAGAAGATGATTTTAAAGGCGTTGGTGTATAGCTGTTTTACCATTGCAATTAACTCCTGGTCTAGCGGTTGGATGAGAGAGGTCATTCTGTGTGGCAAAAAAACAATCTTGCATTCCTTGCTGAGTTCTCCTAGCCAGGTAGGATGACTTGGGGCATTGTCGAGGACGAGGAGCACCTTGAAGAGGATGCCAAGTTCCTTGGATTTAGCCTTGGCGTCGGGGTGACGTGCCGCAACAACCACTCGGAAATGATGCTGCTCATCATCCAGCCATTGGAATTGCTGTACCAGTACACCCCTCTATCATCCATGCAGTGAAGATTCTTGTAACATATTGGGTGTGCTGCAGTATGAACCACAACAGGTCACATCTTGTGTGAGCCTGATAAGTTCATGGCGAACATGACCGTTATGGTCCTCTTGTCCACTTGTCCACTTTTCTCCCCCCGGCCTGGTGCTGCTGCTTACTGATATAAGTGGACTTCGGCATAGACTTGTAGTATAGGGCCGTTTCATCTATGTTGTAAATTTGGTGCTTGCTGTAGCCACCCTCTTCAATTATTCCCTTCAGGATGGCAGGATAGTCCCTCGCTGCCATTTCATCTGCAGATGCATGCTTGCCGGTGAGGTGAATGTGACATAGCTCCATCTTCTTCAAGAACCGGCATAACCATCCCATGGAGGCTTTAAAGGGTTTTGTGACACCAAGTTTCACAGATGCAGCTTTGTAAAAAATCTTGGCCTGGTCCCTGATGTAGTGCCCGTTCAGTGGAATTCCTTCCTTCTTCCACAGGACGTATGTTGCCAGGTACTACTCCATGAGAATTATTGCCTGGTTGGTTAGCCTGCTTGTCCCGTCCAGTGCCGCCGTCCCATATATCTTGACAGTCCTCTTTATGGCTTCCCTGTTCGCCGATATTGTTCTCACTGTCGATTCCGCCAAGCTGAGTTCCTTCCCAATAGCAGTGTTACCCCTCCCACTGTCTTTCCTCTGAATGACTTCCATCTTCATGGCATAGGTGACGCAATTCTTCTTCGCTAGGACGGGGCAGACATCCTGGCTCTCTAAACAATATCCTCAGAGTAGATGAGAATATTGCTGGAACAGCGAGTGTACCCTCTATGCACGTGTGTTTCCTCTGCTGAGCCTCTCTCACCAACCTCCAAGCGGTGCATTTGGGCATCATGTGACAAGTGCACATCATCGACATCACAAGGTGGGCAGAGCGTAGGCAACGGTTTTTTGCTTGTTGGGGTGGCAATGTCGCGTACTTGGTGTAACCCCAGATTTGGCCACTCTTCGCTGCCTGTCTCGCTTACAATGAGGTTAATTCATGTACTATTAAAAAATACACTAAAAAAAAAAAAAAGGTCCTTGCGTACAATGAGGATCGCGTACTCTGAACTTGCGTACTAGGGGGAAGGACTGTATGTGGTAGCCATAGGAGTATTTGCCTACTTAGTGTGACTGGAAAAATATATGGTAGAATACTCATTGATAGGGTTAAGCATATAATACAGGAGCAAGTTGCAGAAGAACAAGGGGGATTTAGGAAGAGAAAAGGGTATGCAGACCAGATATTTGTTCTAAGATGTTTAGTGGAGAAGTATTTAGAGAAGGGAAAGAAAGTGTATGCTGCCTTCATGGACTTGGAGAAAGCTTATGACAGAATAGATAGGCAAGGTATATGGAAGGTATTACGAATACATGGAGTGGAGGGGAAATTGTTGAGTGCTGTGAAAAGTATGCACGAAGGAGCTAGGGCTACGGTAAGAGTGGGTGGTGAGCTGAGTGAGTTCTTTAATCTAAATGTGGGACTGAAACAGGGATGTGTGATGTCTCCATGGTTGTTTAATATACTGTATACATGGATGGGGTTGTAAAGGAGGTGCAAGGTAGGCCAGTGGATATGGGGATGGTGCCAATGAATGAGGGTGAGATGTGGAAGATTCCGGTGTTGCAGTTTGCTGATGATACAGTATTGTTGAGTGAAGATGAATGGGAGTTGCAAGGTTTGGTGAATGAATTTGGGACAGTGTATAGGAAGAGGAATCTGAATGTAAACAAGAGTAAAGTTATGGTGTTTGAGAGGAATGAAGTCACAGAATACACAGTGAGGTTGGATGGTAATGGTATGGAGAATGTGAGTGTCTTCAAGTACTTGGGTAGTGTGATGAGTAAGGATGGAAGTTTGGGGGATGAAGTGCTTGGAAGGGTAAGAAGGGAAGGAAGGTTCATTGAAAGCAGTGATGAGAAATAGCGAGGTGAGTATGGAAGTTAAGAAGTCACTGCATGATAGTATTGTGATCCCTACCCTGACGTATGGAAGCGAGGCGTGGACCTTGCAAGAGGGGAACAACTCAAGAGTGAGAGCAGTGGAAATGAGTTACTTGAGAGGAGCATGTGGAGTGACATGGAGGGACAGGTTGACGAATGAAGAAGTGAAGGAACGTTGTGGGGTGGATGTGGATGTGGTTGAGAAAATTAGGAGAAATACACTGAGGTGGTTTGGACATGTGGAGAGAACGGAGAAAGACTGACTAAGAGGGTGTATGTAGGTGAAGTGGAGGGAGGGAGAGGGAGGGGAAGACCGAGGATGAGATGGAGGGATGGAGTTGAGAGGTATATGAGGGAAGGGGGAGTTGGGGGGAGGCAGTCAAATAGTGGGTGGCAGAGTGACTTGGAGGCGTTCTGTCTGCAGCCACCCTTTGCGGGATTAGGGCATCGGGCTATAGATAGATAGACAGACTACCATCAAACACCTCTTTATATCTCCAGTGAAATGTTTCATCAATAAGTTGGAAATCACATTTGCCTTCTATTAACAGATAGATAGATAGATAAACAGACAGGTTTAAACAAAAACTTAGGCTTCTAGCTCTTTCTGGTACACATGTTAGATAGGCATCCAAAACCCCTAGCAGCGATGATGCTGGGTAGCCAAAAATACGTCAAAAGCCAGATAAGAATAACGGTAGAAGATGTATATTCCATTTTCCACTCAATTAACGCCAGCGTGCCACAAGGATTAGTTCTGGGTCCAAACCTATTCCTAATTCATATTAATGATTTCTTGTCAGTCATCCATAATCCCATCCATTCATATACTGATGACTCAACAATTCACAGTTCATTCACACCTAAACACCCATTCACAAAGTTTAATATCTCTAACTCACAAGTCAGTATAACCAGCTCCCTAAATCAAGACTCATCTTGGATCCTTGAATGGGGACAAAATAACTTTGGCTTATTAAATGCTGGTAAAACCAAAAATATACAGATTACTAAGAGACAGATATTGTCAAATTCCAATATTACCTTCAATGCTACTAATATTCCTGTCTCCAAAATATTGAAATTCTCGGTGTTTCACTTAACAATGACAGCTGCACCTCTCATGTCAGATCACTTGCTAAAACCGCCTCAAAGAAACTTGGATTATTGTATAGAGTTACTAGCTTCTTCACTGATGAGCAGTTGGCTATAGTTTATAAGACTCATGTGTGCTCTCAGCTGGAATATTGCTTACCCTTGTGGAGTGGATGTGGGGAGGTTGCACTAGAGCAACTAGACAAAATTCTGAACAAAAATCTTAAAATTATTAATAACCCTGCTATTACAAATCAACTACCTCCCTACAGGTAAGATGGAGTGTTGCCTTGCTTGCATTATTGTACTTATACTTTTATGGCAAATGCTCAGACGAAGTAACATCCATTGTGCCACCTCTCCACGCCTTCTTTTGTGTCACACGGACATCTGGTAGTGCTCTTGACTGGAATGTCACACTACCATATTGCAGAACTTCCGCCTATCAGCTGTCAAAGCTGGGAATAGCACCGCTATTTGTAGCGGCGCTACATAGCGCCGCTACTATTTTAACAGCGATCGTGGTAACGCCATTACTTTCTTTAGCCAGTAGCGGAACTGAGAGTGCCGCTACTTTTTGGCTGTACTCACGCGTTACCGCGCTCCTCACTGTTCACACAACTAATACAGGTCCGGAGTCGGTGAGTACAGACAGATATGCCGATGGTTTGGTTCTATTTATTAATGACGAAAAATAATACTTTCGTCAATTCTCAATTAATGATGTTTGTTCTACATTACATCAGTAATTTATTAATTATTATTTATTAGTAATGTGCAATAATTAGATAGGAATTTGCTAGTTTACTATTGATCATTAAAATTAAGTAAAGATAAATAAGGATGTCAGCTAGATGTTGGCAACACACACACACACACACACACACACACCTATAACTATCCCCGTCTCTAACTCCTGCTCTCTCCCCCACTCTCTCCTTCAGACTAATTCTTACTCACTACGTTATTATGTTACTTTCAGTTTAAAGTAATGGGAAAAAACATTGCTGTTGTATAAATAGCCTTTAAAAGAAAGCCCCAGTTCATTTTTACTTTCGTTTTCGTACATATCTTAAATAGGTATCATTGAAAATATAATAAATCTATATCATATGTATCAATTGTAGGCCACATTTTCTTGCCTTTTATTTACGTATGTTACTTTCAGAAGGTATACGAGGTAACAGTGTAAAAGAACATTTATTACATTATACAGTAAATAGCTTTTTCCTGTACCTTCGGCTCTAAGCTTCATTAAAGTGACACAGACATGTTTATGATTTTTTTTTTTTCAATATAAGTATATACTGACATTACTGGTACACAACATTACCACTCAGACTGACTAATATTATCGAAAACAGTATATAGTGTATTGCTATATCACAGATTTTGTTAACCTTTCCTTCATATACCTTTTTCTTATTCAGAGTAGCGTGAGCGGGAGCGCTGCTACATTTCGTATCAAGTAGTGAAACAAGTAATGCCACTACTTTTTCGAGCTAGTAACGAGAATGGGAGCGCCGCTACTTTTTATTAGTAGCGTTCCCAGCATTGTCAGATGTCTTTTATTCTCTGAACTGCATCTTTTTGGAACTCACCTCCCCAGAGTTGTTTCCCCCTAAACTTCAACATACAGCTGTTCAAGTCCAACTGTTACAGATTTTTTCATGACTGGAGGACAACAGTTATCTGGTGTATGGATTTTTTTTTTTTAATTTGCTTTTTCTTTCATTGTTGTGTTACTAAAAAAAAAAAAATGTGTAATCAACACAGATGCTGCTGTCCTGTTCTGTGATGGTAGAGTATTCATCAGATGATAACTTTCAAACATAATTTTTACTGTCAATTTTTAACTCTTGTGGAGACCAGGCTGAGGGTGCAAGCACTATCCACCTGCAATTCAATTTTGTTATTATAGTCTACAATGCTGGGAATGATGTCTGAATTCTTACTATGCACACCCACCCTGTATGATTTGGGAGTAATCATTTTATGTGGCACTACACCAGCTACAGTAGTCCCTCAATTATCAGGATGCTAAGTATGTGGATGCTGGACCTTAGCTCTATTAACCGTTATCCGAATTTACTTGCTATTTTCCGGACATGAAAGTGCCCAAGAACTTCGGCTGGCCAGCAGACATGTCCAAACATTCGGTGACGTGGCCGCTGGGCTTGAGCTGTGAGCGGGAACTAGTTTGTAACTCACAAACAGAACTAAAATATCTGTCCATCCCTGTACTGAATGGTCAAAGTCGCATGCTTATCCAATCACTCCCAGTGAACCTCCAGCACCTGAGCAATACGACTGTAACCCGCAAGCAGTGTGAAAACGTCCATATGCATTCCCACTGAACAGGGCCGGATTAACCATGAGGCACTTGAGGCACTGGCCTCAGGCCCCCAGACTCTAAGGGGCCCCCAGATTCTAAGGATAATAATAGTTAGCTATATACAGTATGCCATCAAATTTTGATGATATCATTGACGAATTTTCTAGAAAGTTAGAAAAGTGTTTAAGTTACTAATAGTTGTGGACTTTGATTTTTGAATAAACAATAGTAACAAGCAATTTATTTATTTTTTTGTTCTTAGTTACATATACATTTAGGGCTGGTTGAATTTTGATGATATCATTGAAGAATTTTCTAGAAAGAATGAAAAGTGTTTAAGTTACCAAAAGTTGTGGCCGTTGATTTTTGAATAAACAATAGTAACAAGCAATTTATTTATTTTTTCTTTTTCTTACTTACTGTACATATACATTTAGGGGTGGGGGCCCCCAAGCTCATCTGTGCCTCAGATC
This sequence comes from Coenobita brevimanus, assembly GCF_032717465.1. NCBI lineage: Eukaryota > Metazoa > Arthropoda > Malacostraca > Decapoda > Coenobitidae > Coenobita > Coenobita brevimanus. Next base: position 36,234,470 of record NC_137006.1, on the reverse strand, counting down.
CCTATTAAGCTTAATCCGGCCGTGCCACTGAATATCCAGTATTGTGCGGCCACCTGGCTAACTCTTTCCTAACTGCCACTAAGATTGTAACACAGACTGCAAGCCACGAGTACATGTTCAGTGACAGTGGCCATCTGTCTCCCTACCGAACATAGAAAGTCACGTGGCCACTGGGACACACACACCCACACACACACACACACACACACACACACAGAATTCCTTCTCATGATATGATTACAGTATTACAGTAATTTCTGTACCAATGCATATGATAGTACTGTACACATTACAGTACTGTATGTGTGTGTGTATTGTACAATACACACACAATGGGCACCGAGCAGGGAGGACGCACGCCGCATCCCTCTGAAACCTGGCCAAACTTGGCCAAGTGGCTATACCTAAATTAGTATCTTTATATGAGTCAAGCTCTGTACCAGGTTAAACTAAATGGTGTCCTAATATAAAAGGGGAAGTTTTTAAGTAAGACTGCTGTTCATATAAAAATAAACAAAGAAGTAAAGGAATGCACCATCAGCTTCAGCTGATTGTTTGGCTGCTCCAGCCGCCAAGGGATGTACGTAGAATCCGTGCTAGTATTACCACATGATGTCCACCTACTTTAGTAAAACAACTTTGGAAAAGAAAAGGGATAAAGGTAGAAAGCAGGATGAGTATTTCTACCATGAACTGGTTGAAATGGAGACGTATAACAAGCTGGTAGAATGAGTAAACAGAGTGGAGGTGGCATTTCAGAATGAAATGGATGAAATTAAAAAACAGTTGCATATGCGGGAGGAAATAGAAAAATTAGGAAAAGAAGTCAACAAGAAAGACACAACAATAGATGAGCTGAAAGTAGAAGTGGATTCACTTAAGAGGAAAATTAGTGAAATGGCAAGTACAGTAGTCAACTATGAGAGTATCAAGGAAGAGTTCAAAAATGATACAGAGACAGTTAGGCAAGTAAGCAATCTGATAGATCAGAGCAGTGATAATGGAGAGGATAACACAAGTCAATGAAGCAGTGCAAAGCTACAAAAATGATGTGGAAACCACTTATGCTGAAATGGTGAGTGTAAAGAAAGACTTAGAAACAAGAGTTGAAGAAAAAAAAAGCATTAAAAAGGAAGTGAAAAGAATAATCCAAAACAATCCTAAATTGGTCAGAGATTCAGCAGACATCAACAAATCTATAGTAATCACAGGTATAGAAGAGGAAGAAATAAAAAACAAGATCTCTAGAGACAAAACGGAGATGGCAAATGTATTGCGCATACTGAAGGAAGTATCAGAGGAAATCTGTAATAAAGACATTGAGGAGCACGAAACGTTAGGGATATAAGAGAGAAATAAGTCAAGGCCCTTTAAGGTAACCTTCCAGAGTGTAAACACTGTGGAGGAGGTACTAAAAAATGCAAAGAAACTCGTGGAAAAGTGGAATTCAAAAATGTATGGATAAAAAGATGCCTAACCCAAGAAGAACTGAAATTACTAAAGGAGAAAAGGGAGGAAGCAACGGGAAGAACGAGGGAAGATGAGAGGAGGAGAAGAATACATTTTTTTTTACAAAGTGAATGGATTGCAAATTCGAAAGTGGTAAATAACCAGGAAGGAATAAAAAGGAGGAAGGTAGTAGATCCAAGTCATGACAAGTATGTAAACAAGACGGTTAACTTGATGTACTTTAATGTAGATGGAATGGTATCTAAATTATTAGAGATGAATGATTACAACTGAGAAAATTAATCACATATACTGTGCCTAACTGAAACAAAATTAACACCAAGAATATCAAACGACATCTTAAACTTAGAGGAATACAATATATCGAGAAGAAATAGGAATTAAAAAAAAAAAAAAAGAGGAGGGATTTTAACATTAAAAAAGAAAAATCTACAAGTCAAAGAAATAGAACTAGACATACCCATACAGGCAAAACTGATTAGAGTAGAGATCAATACATCTGCAGGGAAAGTAATCGTAGTAAATTTATACATGCCTCCCAGATCAAACACATGGGAAAGAGGAGAATATGAGGATCTGGAAGAGAGTACAATTCAGAGTTTAAAAGCATTACTACACAGAATGGAGGAAAAATCGGAAAGAATCATACTAACTGGAGATTTTAATACAAATATAAACTGGAATACTTTAGATATAATAAGCCAGGAAAGTTGCTGGGACCAAAAGCTCCTCGATCTCGAGCAGGAGTTTTTCTTAACGCAACATGTAAGGGAAAGCACCAGAGATGTACTCTCAATGCTAGATCTTATATCCACTAGGCAAGAAAACGATATTGACAATTTAACGTATCACCCTCCACTCGCCAAAAGCGACCATGCAGTACCGAATTACAACCTCTGGATTGAGTATGACATAGTTAACAGCAATGAAAGTTACAAAACGAGCCTAAATTATAAAAAAGGAAACTACCATGGCCTAAAGAAGTACTTGTTAGAAACAGATTGGGTAAAGGAGCTTAGAGGACAAGATTTAAATGTTATATATAAAAAATTCTGTGAACTTTATGAAATAGGAGTCCAGAAGTACATTCCACAGCACAAAGAAGCAGAAAAGAAAATACAGAAATGGTTTAATACAGAATATAAAAATCAAAAGAAAAGAGAGATTTGTTGTGGAACAGATATAGTAGACACAATAGTGAGAGGGCATATAACAACCATAAACAGGCAAGAAACGATTATACAAGAATAAGGAGGGAAGCCCAAAGACAGTTTGAGGAGGATATCATAAATAAAAGTAGTGATCAACCGAAGGTACGAGTTTTTTACAGCTACATTCGAAGCAAAACCAAAGTAAAAGATAAAATACTGTACAATCCATTACGGACGAGGGGATCACCTATACACAAGAGAAGGATATTTGTAAGCACCAAATAAGAATTTCCAATCGGATTTTACAGAAGAAAATAATTTTGAGAGGGATGATATGGAACATGCATGCCCACACATACTACCAGATGTACAAATATAAAAAAAAGTAATACAGGAGGAGTTAATTAAAGTAGACGGAGGAAAAGCAAATGGTCCTGATGAAATTTCATGTTGGGTGCTACATGAATGTGCAAAGGAGTTAAGTAAACCATTTATCTTTAATATTAAAGTAATCCTTGAGACTAGGTAAACTACCTGATATTTGGAAGAAAGCAAACATTGTTCCCTTATTCAAGAAAGGGAATGGACAGAATCCACTCAACTATCAACCAATATCACTAACCAGAGTTGTAAGCAAGATATTAGAAAAGCTGATAAGAAAAGTTTGGGTAAATCATTTCGAACACTTTATGATAACAGAAAGAACGTTCGGTTTCAGAAAGGGAAAATTATATGTTACTAATCTGTTGAGCTACCACGATAGAGTAACAGAAACATTACAGGAAAGAGAAAGATAGGTGGACAGTATCTATTTAGATTTCAAGAAATCATTTGACAGAGTACCACACCAAAGACTTTTATGGAAACTGTACCATCAAGGAGGAATCTGAGGCAAACTGTATTGTTGGATACAAGATTTTCTCAAAAAAAAAAAAAAAGGGGGGAAATGAGAACAGTACTAAGGGGAAACTACTCACCATGGAGGGAAGTGACTAGCGGAATGCCACAGGGCTCAGTGCTGGCACCAATTATGTTTTTACTGTATATAAATGACATAGATAGCAACACTGGAAGTGAAAGCTATCTAAATATGTTTGCTGATGATGCAAAAATACAAACGAGAATTACTAACGCAGACTCTTGTAAAGTGCTACAAGAAGTAAATAAACTTCACGAATGGAGCAATATATGGCAAATGGAACTCAGCGTGGAGAAGTGTCATGTAATCAAGTTTGGTAAAAGTGGAAAAAGACCTGATTGGGATTATAAGTTAGAAGGTAAAATCCTTCACACGTCAGAAAGAAAGAAGGACCTTGGTGTGATTATCAATAACAGACCATCTCAGGCTGCCCCCATCAGTGAGAAGGTACAAAACATGTGTACACTGGTTGCAAATATGAAAGTAGCATTCTCATACATAAATGAAGATATGCTAAGGAAGATAATAAAATCATTCATCGGACCAACTCTGGAGTATGCATCCACAGTCTGGAGTCCTCATCTCAAAAAACACATATGTAAGATTGAAAAAGTTCAGAGGGCCGCAACAAGATGAGTATCAAGATTAAGGGATCTAAGCTACAAAGAAAGACCAGAAAAACTGAATCTACCTACATTACAGGAGAGAAGGAAATGAGGAGACATGATCATGCTATATAAATACTTATCACGGAAGGAGAAAATAGACATAAATGATTACATAACCTATAGGGACACTGCAAAAAACTTCATAAAAAGAGAGGCGATAAAGATGTAAGGAAATTTACAGTAGTTTCCCAAATAGGGCAATTGATCAATGGAATGCACTACCGAATGAAACTGTGTGCCAAAACAATTCATAAATTTAAAGATGTTTACGATAAAAATGGTTTAAGACACGGGACAGTACGAGCTTGATTCATTCCTGTAAAGATACACTTCGGTAAGAACAGATAGGTAAGAACTTCCATTCTGTATGGGTACTCGTTACAATACCACAGTCGGCCATCTTAGCCAAGCAGCCCCAATGGGATAGTTTTTTTTTTTTTTTTTTTTTTTTGAGAATGAATGGAGAAAGGAAAAACAAAGGAAATAAAAAAAAGTCCATGTACACCCTCAATCCAAAGTTTCTGAACCCCCCTTGGCGTGAGAGCGGTCGAAGCCAGGGATTTGGAATGGCCAGGCGAACGGACAGTGGTTGAGGAGACGAAACCACGCCCCCAAACACCGTCACTACCACTACTCTCTGTCTCTCTCTCTCTTTCTTTTTGATTGTATTATTACCACCGCCAAAGAAGGTTATGTGTTTGCCTGTGTCTGTTTGTTTGTTTGTTTGTCTCTTTGTCCGCGAGAAAGGGCCAGTCACCCCTTGGAGGAGGTATGCGTGTTCCGAGTCCCGTCTAATAACCATCATCATCATCATCATCATTCATTATTATTATCATCATCATCATCATCATCATTATTATTATTATTATTATTATTATAATTGTTATTATTATATATATTATTATTATATTTATTATTAGTAGTAATATTAGTATTATATTTGCTACATCCTTACACACAACGAATAACATCACCGACATAGTAATGCAGGTAGAAGTGAAAGAGGAACGGACCAATGAAAGAGCCAGTGCTGGATAACACAGTTTAGAATGTGAGTTGGTATGGCATTTCGGAACAAAATCTGGGGGAAGGTATGATAACATCTATGTTATTTGAAGCCTATGCAACTGTTCTAGAAGCAGTTGCATGTTGAGACACTCTTTTCAATACTATTTCAGTAGGTTTGATAGGAAAGTGAGGTTTGTTAGCTGCATCTGAACTTTTCTCTCATCATGTCTGACGACGATAGTGATGAACTAGTGTGTAACTGCTTGTCATACCCTCACCAACCTCCAGTCCCTCCCCAGTTACCCCTCCCCCTGTCCTTCCCACTATGGAAGATTCAACACTGGTTCGACCCTTCTGTTTTGAATCTTTTCATTACAATCGAAGCACTGGACCTTTTTTGTATAAGTGCCGGAGAAAGCACAGACCACACGAAGGGTTAGTGCTGGGAGAAGGTGGACGTGTACTCCCGGGACTTTCTGAGTATAAAGACAGCAGCTGAAAAGTGAGTTTATGGACTTTGATGGATGGTCGTGGAGTGTGCAGACGTGTTTCTCTGGCTCTGCTCTAGCTGCAGGGTTGCCTCACCGGCTTTAGCTTTTTTTTTTTTCGCCACTAGGGCGTTTTTCAATAAAGTTAGGTTAGCTAGACCTCATTTTCCTCCCTGGCCTTAGTAGATATAGTAGGTGTCTATATCTAATTTCTGAGATTGCCTTTGCTTACTCACCTCTGGAGTGTACCCCCCACTGATCGCTCTGGGGTGTGAGTTACACACGGGCGCGTCCTCCCGAGAGTGGTTTGAGAGGGTAATCTCAGACTAGGTGTTTTTTCCCCGGGCAATTTATCCCTTGGTCGTTTTTCTCTTTCTTCCCACTTCCCCCTCACGGGGGAAGTGGTAACTATGGCGGACGCCACAACTGCCTCCCCCCCCTTCAGGGGGGGAGGTAGTCCTGACCGACCCCCGACTGCTGCACGGACGGACTGCCCCCAGACTGAACGGCCCCAGACCCGTACCCGCCTTGACATCAACGTAAAAAACGCCGAGTTTGTACAGATTCATGCGGTTGGTTCCACTCCCCTGTCCAGCCTCAATCCCTTCATCATCAAGAAGGTGATTGATGGGTGTGCAGGTGAGGTGGAACAAGTTAAAAAACTTGCGAGTGGAGACCTCCTCGTAAAAACCATGAATTCAGCTCAGGTCAAGGATTTGCTTAAACTGAGGAAGTTCCATTGTCTCGATGTTCAGACAACGATCCCCCACTCCATGAATTCCTGCAAGGGTGTTATCACTTGCAGGGATCTTGTGCTAATGGAGGAAGACGAAATTGTACAGGAACTTTCTCAGCAAGATGTCATAGAGGCAAGATTCATAACCCGTTACCAGGAAGGCATAAGGACGAAGACAGCCACAGTAGTTTTGACTTTTGGCAAAGTATCTCTCCCTACTAATGTGAAAGTAGGATATGAAATTATTAATGTGAGACCTTACATACCTAATCCCCTTCGTTGTGGAAAATGTCAACTCTATGGACATCACGAAAAGGCTTGTCGAGCTTCAAACGTAGTATGTGGCAAGTGCGCGACTGTAGGACATTCTGCTGACCGCTGTACATCAGAGACTGAATGTTGCTTCCACTGTAAGGATGCTCACTCCACTTCCTCTAGGGCTTGTCCCAAGTGGAAGGAGGAGAAAGAGGTCTGCACAGTGAAAGCGACTGAGGGCATATCCTTTTACGATGCTAGGAAGAAGGTGAAGGAGTTGCATGCAACTCCCAAGCCTAATGTCTCCTATGCATCGGCGGTTGTGTCCCGTCCTGTGATGTGCACCGTGGAGACACAGACTGACCTTACATTCGCTCCACATGCCACTTGCCCTACCTCTAAGTCTAGACCACCTGTACGTTCCAACTCTCTTACAGACATCCCTGTCGCCACTTCTTACTCTCAGGCTGCCGCTGCTCCTTCGCAGTCGGTGCGGTCAAAATCGAAGCCCGACAAGTCTGATAAGATTAATCTGACCACCCTCACAAAACAATCTTGTCCTCACGTTCTTCCAGTTCCCACTCCAGCGAGGGAGAGGAAGGTTAGCTCTTCCTCGGGGGAGGCTGGGAACCTCGTAATTGATGATAATATGGAGGTTTCCATGAACAAGCACCGGGATAGGTCCCCCGGTAGTCGCTCGCCTTCGGGCGGGTGACAAAAAAAGACGAAGCACACTGGCCCCCAAAGAAAATCTTAAACCGCCGCATTCACCCTATTACAGTGGAATTGTAGAGGTATTGGGAATAAGTTACACAATATAGCAATCTTGCTTTCTATACACAGGCCAGACGTTGTTTGTTTACAGGAGACGCGCCTGGAGGATCGTCCTGATCCTCCACAGTTTAAACACTACCACTCGTATAGAAGATATGAAGGTCACGGAGTTGCCATTTACACACACAAATCACACCCACAAACGGAAGTGATTCTAAATTCTACTCTGGAAGCGGTCGCGTGCAGAGTAAAATTTAATAACACGTATCTGTCTATTTGCTCTCTGTACTGTCCTCCACATGGCCCCATTGATAGTGATGCTTTAAATTCACTGGTGGAACATTTGCCTGGAAATAAGTTAGTGTTGGGCGATTTTAACGCCCATCACTATCAATGGGGTAGCTTGAGGATTGATGGTCGTGGGGAGCAAGTAGCCGACCTAATACTACAGTCCAACCTCTGTCTTCTGAACGATGGTAGAGCGACTCGTGTAGATGATCGTACTGGTAACTTTTCGGCCATTGACTTATCTTTGGCCTCCCCTGGTATACATCAAGATCTCTCATGGGACCCTTACGACGACTCCTTGGGAAGTGATCATTTACCCATCTGTCTTTCTTATACACGCGACATCATTTCGGACCCTCCACCTCCAAAATTTAACTATAAGAAAGCAGATTGGGGATCCTTCTCAAGGATCGCCAATTTAGATATATCTGGGGAGACCATAGATGTTAAGGTCGAAAATATAACTACTTCCATATTACATGCAGCTGAGGCTGCTATTCCCAAGACTTCTACAGTTCATGCGAAGCATAGAGCACATTGGTGGACGCCGGATTGCCGACAAGCTTTAAGAAAACGCAATAGGAGATACAGGATTTTTGATAGTCAGCCCACTGAGGAAAATTTTATTGCATACAAGCAGGCACGGGCTGAGGCAAGGAGAATAATAAGAAGGGCCAAACGTGACTCCTGGCGGTCCTTTGTGTCCACGGTGACTCGTACAACACCATTACATAAAGTCTGGTCCACTATCAGATTATTAAATAATAAAGGCCCATATTTCCCCATTACCACCTTGCAGGTTAATAATAACATCTATGACGAGCCCGTGGACGTTGCTAACATCCTCGCCAGGAGTTTTTCTCATGTAAGTAGCTCAGCCAATTATGACCCGCGTTTCCAACATCATAAACGCACGGCTGAGCTACAGATATTAGACTTTGCCACAGAAGACGTAGACTCCCCGTACAACCAAGAGTTTACGCTAGATGAACTGCTCCTTGCCCTTAAATCCTGTAAAGACACCAGCCCTGGACCAGACACCATTACGTACGGTATGATCCAGCATCTTAATCAGGACAACCTGATTAAGATGTTAGCATTGTACAATGAGATTTGGGCGTCTCGAACGTTCCCAAACTCATGGCACTTTGCGCACGTCATACCGATACCCAAAGAGGCTGGTCGTCTTATGAATCCCACTTCATTTCGTCCTATTGTGTTGACTTCTTGTCTATGTAAGGTCATGGAACGAATGGTTAACAATAGGCTTCTTTTTGTTTTAGAGTCGAAGAATTTGTTAAATGATCAACAATGTGGCTTCCGTAAATACAGAAGTTCACTAGATCATTTAATGAATTTGGAGCATTGTATTGCAGAGGCATTTGCCAATAAAGAATTCATGATAGGGGTGTTCCTGGACATCCATAAAGCCTATGACATGACATGGCGACACGGTATATTAATGAAGCTCTATGCTTATGGTGTAAGAGGAAATTTGCCTGTTTTTATTTCAAATTTCTTAAGGGACAGAACTTTCTCTGTCAAATTGCCCCGTAACGTAACATCGGATATATTTATCCAGGAAAACGGGGTGCCGCAGAGAAGTGTGCTTAGTCCTACTTTATTTAGTATTATGATCAATGATATTCTGTCATCAGCTCCCATCCCGAGGAATCTTAAATACTCACTCTACGCTGACGATTGTGCAATATGGCACTCTTCCCGTAATGCACAATTTTCGGCTGGGCGGATTCAAGCAGCCCTTGACTCCGTCCACCAATGGGCCTTGCAGTGGGGATTTAAGTTTTCCGTACGTAAGTGTGCCGCTATAGTTTTCACTAATCGTAACGTACCTAATTTGTGCTTAACTTTGGATAATCAGGCGGTACCTTTTCAAAATTCTGTAAAATTTTTAGGAATACATTTTGATCGTAGAATGAATTTTAAACTTCACGTTAATACTTTGCTTGCTCGTTGTGATAAACCGTTAAATGTCCTCAAGTACCTAGCGGGTACTACCTGGGGTGCCGACAGAAAATCTTTATTAATGGTGTATAAGTCCCTTATTCGATCAAAGCTAGACTATGGCGCACAGGTGTATGGCTCGGCATCTGATGCCACGCTGAAAGGATTGGATGTGTTACAGAAAAAATGCTTGCGAATGTGTCTTGGAGCTGCACGGTGTACCCGTGTGGCTCGTATGGAAGTGGAGGCGAATGTGCCTCCCCTCCGTATTCGCCGTGACCACCTGGCATTTTCGTATGGACTACGAACATTAAGGAAAAGTAATATCGGCAATGTGGCCTGTACCCCCCTGCGTCAATACCACCACCTTCTGCGGGGGGTGCGTCGGCCACTTGCTGCTCGCCTCCACTTACTGACTCAGGAGCTTGGTGTGGACCCCAGTGACTGTGACAAGTTGGTGCTTAAAAATATAGCGCCTTGGGAGCCACCCAGCTTCACAGTGGATGTATCATGGCTCCCAGCACCAAAGGCCAAGGCGCCGGAGGCGGAGGTCCACCACTTGTTTCGTAACATCATTGTTCGTCACTTGGGGTCCCATCAATTGTACACCGATGGCTCCAAGTCGAGTGAATGTGTGGGTGCAAGTGTGTGGTCGACTGAATGTGCCCTCAGGTATCGGTTGCCGACTCATACATCTGTGTTTACTTCAGAACTCTTTGCTATTGACAAAGCCATAGACTATGCTCTCAATTCTAGGCATGACTCATTTGTCATATTTTCAGATTCAAAATCAGCCCTTCAGGCAATTGCATCTTGTACTACAGACTCTCACGAGATCCAGGGCCGCATCGTTAATAAGTTGCATTCATGCAACAAGTCATTCACGCTGATCTGGGTGCCTGGTAATTGTCGTATCTACGGCAATGAGCAGGCTGACTTACTTGCAAAGTCGGCTGTAGAACTCGAGGAGACTTGGGACGTTCCTCGTGATCTACGGTCGAGTCTCTCTCTCGGAAAGAAATCAATAGATCTTCTGTGGCAAGGTCAGTGGACCAGACTAAATATTCCAACTTGTAAGCCGTACCTGGGCGACTGGGACACTGCCAACCGTCCCAGTCGCCTAGAAGAAAAAGTGTTGGCATGGTTACGACTTAATGCCACCATTTTGACCCACATAAAACCATATATGGAAAGACGCTTCCCACCGCACTGTGACATCTGTAATGCGGTGTTATCTATCAGTCATATCATCCTGCGCTGTCGGCGATTTATTCGTGAACGTGCTTCACTTATAAATTACTGCGGCGCAGTAGACGTCCCCTTCACCCTTTCCACCATCCTGGGTGATGGGGACATTGTTATGACTGATAAATTGATGGCTTTCTTGAGAGAGACCGGACTGATCAGAGTGATGTGACTTTTTTACCGTGTGGTTATGGTTTTTATGAAGAGTAAATATGTATATATTGTAATATTAATTAGGGTTGACAGTTGACATTTTAAATAGTTCCTCCTCCCACCGATCTATTTCTAATATTGATGTCCCCTACATTAAGCCAAGTTCCTCGCCTGACAGTCACCAGCTGATGAGTGCAAGTGTGCAATATAGGAAGGTATTGGGCACTTGCAGTCGATGGTGGTCTGCTGGGCGAGGTTCTTCACTTTCTGTACAAATTATGTAAATACATTATATTATCTTGCTTAGGTTATTCTAATTAGGGACGACAGCTGACGTATATGGAAATGTTCCCGACTCGTCTGGTTCCCTTTCATATATTGATGTCCCCTATATTAGGTTGTGCCTCGACTGACAGTCATCAGGTGATGAGTGCAGGTATGTAATGTAGAAAGGCATTACATATCTGCAGTCGATGGTGTTCTGTTAGTCGAGGTATTTTTACCATTAGTGTAGGTCTAGCTATTTGTCTCTGTAGGATTTAGTATAGGTTAGCGATTTGTCTGTTAGGTGATTAGTTTTAGGGTCTTTAGATTAGTTTTCCTTTATAATATAAGGTATAAAAAATATAGAACCAAGAAAAAATAAATAAAAAAAAATAAAAATACAAAAAAAAAAATAAGATTAAAATTATTATATATATATGTACGTTTGCATGAAAGTGTGTCTGTATGTATGCATAGAAGCGTGTGTGTGTGTGTGTGTGTGTGTGTGTGTGTGTGTGTGTGTGTATGTATAGATATATGTTTGTATATATATGTATATATGTTTAAATGTATATACATATATATATATATAAATGGCCTTAATAACCAGGGGCTTCGGCCCCAATGGTTGATAGGCCGAAAAAAAAAAAAAAAAAAAAAAAAAAAAAAGTGAGGTTATGGACTCGCAATCCAGCAGCTGAACTGGGAAGGGACTCCACCACTACACCTTGCCATCGCCACCTCCTTCGTGTTGACTGCTGTGCTGAACCGGAAATATGACTGCTAAAGTTGTGGGCCAGGTGCGTTGGTTCCACGTACGGAAGGGGTTTGGCTTCTTGACTCGCCGGGACACGGGGGACGACATTTTTATACATCGTTCGTCCATAGTGGCCCCCAACCCTTCCCACCCTGTGCCTTCGGTTGAGGCTGGTGAGGCTGTGGAGTTCGTCGTGGTGGCGGGAGATAAGGGTCCTGCTGCTGCCTCCGTCACCGGCCCTGCTGGCCAGGCGGTGCGGGGCTCTCACCACGCTCTTCCCCGTCGTCGGCGCCGTCGTCAGCCTCGGTCTCCCTCTGCTGCTTCTGCTTCTGCCTCTGCCTCTTCTGCTTCCACCCTAGCCACCATGTGCGTGGAGATTGCTAAGGCTTTCTCGGGGGGTGATATGGCGGTTCTCGCCCAGCGCCTGCCTGCCATCTTCCAGGCAAATGGGCTTCCTGCCATACTCATCCCAGAGTCTTTCTCCTCCCCACCTGTGGTGCGGAAGAGGCCTTGGAGGAGGGCCCCTCGTCGTCCTTCGGGGCATCCTGTGACCTCCACCAGCTTGGTCCCGAGGGTGCTGCAGCTGCAGCCCTCAACTCCACCTACAAGGCTCCAGGTGGCCGGACGTTCAGTCTCTCACCTGTCTGCCCCGCCGCCACTACCCGTGGTACCTATGGAGGTTGGGGATGTGGCGTTGCCTTCCCCACCTAAGGCTGCTGTTTCTGATGCCCTTGTCTCCCCTGCTCCTATCGTGGTACACGACGAGGTGGAGTCTGCTCCACCTACGGGGCTGGCTCCAGTGGATCGGGAGCCTTCTGGTCCAGTTCATTACCTCACCTGGGCAGACTTTGCCGCCCTTGATGAGTCAGAAATGGACTCCGTGTATCGCCATCTTCACGAGTACGAGGACTCTGTCTCTGTGACTCCAGATGAGAAAGACTTTTCCAAGGAGGATTTCCGGCGGGCTATGCTCTCCTTCACCGAGCTGCGCCGGGGATCCCTCCAGACCATCAAGGACCCTGACGAGGTGAAAATCCTCAACCATATCCTCCAGGGGGTGCAGTCTATCTCTACGTCCGACTCCGCCTCTGCCACCAGCTCGGTTTAACTTACATCCTGTGCCCTTCTTCCTGCCATGTTTACGTCCTGTGCCCTTCTTCCTGCCTCGTTCGCCTTTGTGTCTTAGAGTGACTGTTTTCAATGATTTTGGACTTTTTTAAAATTTTGTTGTGAATAATAGATTGTTTGGCCTAATACCCAAAATAGTGGGTGATGGCCATTAAAAAAAAAACAGACCACACAGACAGACTCAGAGGATCACCTGAGGAAGCATCACCGAAGTTTACGCAGAATAAGGTGAGGTTCCTATCTATCTATCTATATACCTAGGCTGCTTCCCCCAAGGAAAGGGAGGTAGCCGAGACAGGACGACTCACTCTTCATTTACTCATCCATTCAAACACATTCATTCGCATCTTAGCCCCAAAGGGGAGAACGGACAGATCCTCACCGCATCCAGTTTCATTAATATGTTGCTTCAATATTTAGTGTAATAAACATGACGCACTATCATTGTTGACAAGATTATAGTAATAGGCATTATATATATTGCTAATATTACATGCTTCGTGTGATTTCATATTATTTTTGTTATAGCTTAAGATGAAAATGAACAAATTATCATGATGTGATAAATTATGAGTTAACGTTGGGCTGTTATTCCGCATGGTGATGAGACTGTTGTGAGTGAGGTAATAATCCTGCTTAACACACTAACCAACGTTTCAGTTTCCATAATAACCTCTTCACTCCTATTACAAGTCCCTGACCTTGCCTTATCGGGCAGTTAATCTGGGAAGTTGAGTTTGGTGTGAGGGAAGTGGAGAATAGTGAAGGAATTTATTTGGGAGATAAAGGATCCATTGTTACGCGAGTGCACACAACAACCTTGGCTGAAGCTCTCACAACACTTCTCGAGTCTCAGTGAGTATCATTTCTGTGTATATATATATATTTTTTTCGCCGTGTGGTGTGTGTGTGTGGTGTGTGTGTGTGGTGTGTGTGGGTTGGTGTGGGTGTGTGGGTGTGGGGGTGGGGGTGTGGGTGTGTGTGGGTGTGTGGGTGTGGGGGTGGGGGTGTGGGGGTGGGGGTGTGGGTGTGGGGGTATGGGTGTGTGGGTGTGGGGGTGTGGGGGTGGATGTGGGTGTGGGGGTGTGGGGGTGGGGGTGGGGTGTGTGGGTGTATGTTTCTTTGTCCGGGTTCTTGTTTGTTTTCGTGTGTGTGTGTGTGTGTGTGTGTGTGTGTGTGTGTGTGTGTGTGTGTGCGCGCGCGTGTGTGTGTGAATGTGTGTGTGTGTGTGTGTGTGTGTGTGTGTGATTATGTGTGTGTGTGAATATGTGTGTGTGTGTGAATATGTGTGTGAAAATGTGTGTGTGTGAAAATGTGTGTGTGAAAATGTGTGTGCGTGAAAATGTGTGTGTGAATATGTGTGTGTGTGTGAATGTGTGTGTGTGAATGTGTGTGTCAATATGTGTGTGTGTGTGTGTGTGAATGTGTGTGTGTGTGTGTGAATATGTGTAGGTGTGTGTGTGTGTGTGTGTGTGTGTGAATATGTGTAGGTGTGTGTGTGTGTGTGTGTGTGTGTGTGTGAATATGTGTAGGTGTGTGTGTGTGTGTGTGTGTGTGTGTGTGTGTGTGTGTGTGTGTTTGTGTTGGTGTGTGTGTGTGTGTGTGTGTGTGTGTGTGTGTGTGAATGTGTAGGTGTGTGTGTGTGTGTGTGTGTGTGTGTGAATGTGTAGGTGTGTGTGTGTGTGTGTGTGTGTGTGTGTGTGTGTGTGTGTGTGTGTGTGTGTGTGTGTGTGTGAATATGTGTAGGTGTGTGTGTGTGTGTGTGTGTGTGTGTGTGAATATGTGTAGGTAGGTGTGTGTGTGTGTGTGTGTGTGTGAATATGTGTAGGTGTGTGTGTGTGTGTGAATATGTGTATGTGTGTGTGTGTGTGTGTGTGTGTGTGTGTGTGTGTGTGTGTGTGTGTGTGTGTGTGTGTGTGTTTGTGAGAATATGTGTAGGTGTGTTTTTGTGTTTGTGAATGAGAGGTATCGTTTTTCCCACAGTCGTTCCTTTACATTACCTGGCTTAATGAAATAACAAACTCCTATCTAAATGACTCCCTAACAATATATAATGGTAAATACACACTTCTTGCATAGTTATGTTTGTAACTCATCTTCGCAATTAGTGAGTATCTATCCTTGATAAGAAACACGTCTGATTGATTATTTTATGATTTGGCCTACATTTTAGCGTAACAACTTTGACTAACAACTTTTTACTGTGTGTTACATATTGTTTATCATTATCTCGACACAGATGCTTATATTTGGAGGTAAGTCTTGATACTCGTGTTGATGCTACTATATGGTATTGCTTCAACAGTTATGGACGTTCAGGGTAGACGACGTGGCTTACGTTCACCAAACATTCGAGCAAATCGTCCAGAGGTCATATGCCAAAGAAGTCAGATAGTTGGCCGCTATCAAGCTGGAATGTCAATAAACGAAATCAGCCGCGTTATGGGTATCAGTAAGAACACAGTGAGATTATGGATACGTAGATATGAAGAGGAGGGACACGTGACGACTAGATCGAGGTCAGGGCGGCCTCGGGTGACCACGCCTGATGAAGACGAAAGGCTCGCTGTTGCTGCCAGTCAAGCTCCAAAGAAAACAGCAGTCACGTTGACACACGAACTACAGCTACAGTGTCACCCTGTGACAACGAGACGTCGCCTTCATGAGGTGGGGCTGCACTGCTACACTGCAGCAGAAAAGGAGAAACTGAGTCAACAACATAAGGAGACACGACTAAGATTCGCTCAGCGATACAGGCAGTATGGTGTGGACTTCTGGCAGAATGTGATTTTTACGGATGAAAAATAATTTCAAAGTGTGGCAACAACTGGGAAACACTGCTGGCGATTGGCAAACACTCGTTATGATGCCATAAACATTACCGAGAGAGCAAGAAGTGGGAGGTTGTCAGTGTCTTGTTATGGTTGGATGTGGGCAGCAGGCCCAGGAGAGTTGGTGACCATGGACGGTTATCTTAATGCTGAAGATTACATAAATATTTTGGAAACTTCGCTCTTGCCATCAGTCCGTGCATACGCCATCCCGGAACCAAACGACATCATACTTGTCCAAGACCGCTCCCCAATTCATACCAGCAACTCAGTGATGAACTGGTTCCGTCAACACCCAGAGTTTCACCTTATTGACTAGCCTTCTAAAGGGTGTGACATGAACCCCATAGAAAACTTGTGGGGGATTATGGTCGAAGACTGGGAGGTTCGTGACATCACCAGGGATGCCGTAGAAATGAAGACGAGAGAGGTGTGGGAGAGCATCAGACGTCGTCCAAACATCTGTACTAACTTGGTGAACTCCATGCCTTCCCGCCTGCAGGCTGTTATTGAGGCCCAAGGGGGATGGACAAGGTATTAAGACCTTGTGATCTGTAATAAAATAGAAAGTTTAATTGACACCCTTTTCTTCCATACCTTATGGTTTTCATGTGGTGGCTACAAACAAAGAATATGACTTTTAGAACATTACAGACAATATATGAATTAGTGATGTGTATAATCTAGTTCATCACTATCGTTGTCAGACATGATGCAGCTAACAAACCTCGCTTTCCTATCAAACCTACTGAAATAGTATTGAAAAGAGTGTCTCAACATGCAACTGCTTCTAGAACAGTTGCATAGGCTTCAAATAACATAGATGTTATCATACCTTCCCCCAGATTTTGTTCCGAAATGCCATACCCAATTCACATTCTAAACTGTGTTCTCCAGCACTGGCTCTTTCACTGGTCCGTTCCTCTTTCATTTCTACCTGCATTACTATGTCGGTGATGTTATTCGTTGTGTGTAAGGATGTAGCAAATATAATACTAATATTACTACTAATAATAAATATAATAATAATATATATAATAATAACAATTATAATCATTCATTCATTGCCAGACGCCATGTATCCCACACGGGGTGGCCAAGGGCTTAGAGTTAATTGTTTTACAGGGAGGGGCACTAATCCTCCACCAACCCCACTTGACACGTAGGGATGCCAACAGCATCTGGTGTTCCCAGGCGGTCACCCATCCAAGTACTAACCAGACCCAACGAATTATAATAATAATAATAATAATAATAATAATAATAATAATAATGATGATGATGATGATGATAATAATGAATGATGATGATGATGATGATGATGATGGTTATTAGACGGGACTCGGAACACGCATACCTCCTCCAAGGGGTGACTGGCCCTTTCTCGCGGACAAAGAGACAAACAAACAAACAAACAAACAAACGGACACAGGCAAACACATAACCTTCTTTGGCGGTGGTAATAATACAATCAAAAAGAAAGAGAGAGAGAGAGAGAGAGAGAGAGAGAGAGAGAGAGAGAGAGAGAGAGAGAGAGAGAGAGAGAGAGAGAGACAGACAGACAGACAGACAGACAGACAGAAAGAGAGAGAGAGAGAGAGAGAGAGAGAGAGAGAGTAGTGGTAGTGACGGTGTTAATATTAATAATAATTATAATAATAATAATAATAATAATGATAATAATGATAATAATGATGATGATGATGATGATAATGATCATAATGATGATAATGATAATGATAATGATTATAATGATGATGATGTGGATGATTGTTATTAGACGGGACTCTGAAAACGCATACCTCCTCCAAGGAGTGACTGGCCCTTTCTCGCTGACAAAGAGACACACAAACAAACAAACAAACAAACAGACACAGGCAAACACATAACCTTCTTTGGCGGTGGTAATAACACAATCAAAAAGAAAAAGAGAGAGAGAGAGAGAGAAGTGGTAGTGACGGTGTTTGGGGGCGTGGTTTCGTCTCCTCAACCACTGTCCGTTCGCCTGGCCATTCCACATCCCTGGCTTCGACCGCTCTCACGCCAAGGGGGGTTCAGAAACTTTGGATTGAGGGTGTACCTCCAGGCATCCTCCATTCATAAAATATTTATAACAACTGGATTTAAATAAAAGTTTTAAACGTTTGCAGGAAGCAATTCCCAGGAAGTGAATTCCAGAGAGTAGTAGTTCTTGGGATAAATGAATTTTGTTAGGCAGAGGTTCTGCACTGCAGAGGAGACAGTGTGAGTTCATGGGTGCTCCGAGCTGCCCGAGTATATCGGACCCACTGTGGGGGGTCACCTTGACGAGGTGGCGGAGTTTGAAGCGTGGCTGGCAGTGCCACCTACTTTGGAGGCATGCCTACCTTTGTAGGGTTCAGCATTTGTCAGTGTCATGGATCAAGCACCCCCTACATCACTGGTGGAGGAGGCCTGCTGGTGATGTTTGTCCCAGCCCATTTAGCATCTAGGGTGAGATTGTTGCCTCCCCACGTGTTTGCCATGCGTGGCGTCCCATAATGTTGGGAGACGAGAGTCCTGGAGGTTGGGCAATGCTGCATGATGTGCCCTGCAGCTAGCAATACACCTCTTTGGTCCCTTATTCTGGCTAGACGGGTGGCCTGGCTGGGTCCGACCAGGTCAATCGGCTGGTCATGCGTTGGCTAGGGTCAAGAGGGCACTGGGGAGCCTGGTGGCTCCTACCATCCTGGAGTCACCCTTGCCCAGGTCCCCCAGTGGTTACCCGCGCATACTCTCTTGCTACCTCTGGGGTCGCCAGTGGTGTTGTCCCCGGCATACGACCTCCCCTTGCTGGGCTCCATGGTGGGTAGAGGGGTGGGGGAATGAAGTTTCTGTTGTATATTAATGGAACATTTAACAAAAAATACTGTTGACGACACCTCATCTGTCCCTGGTAATTCTGCAGAGTCATCCTCTCTAATTGCCACGCTAGAGCCTTTCCAGGCCCCAAAGGACTATCCTCCTCTGACCCAGCGTTCAACTGGATATAGGAGAAGGTCACATCAGATTGGTTTGGCTCCAGGGTTCAGCCCGGACGAGTGTGAGCCTGAGACTTTCGCTAAGTATCTAGTACTGAAACTCTCGCTGGTGGTTCAGTGCTGGATATACATATTTTTGAACTGCACCGAGCCATTGTTTCTGCTCGTGGCCATGAACCGACGATCTCGACGCAGGGGGATGGTAGCCTACTTATTGAGGTGTCCACCCTAGCTGAAGTCTCCTGTCTCTGGAATCTGACCTCCATATCTGGCAACAGTATGTCCTGTGTACCCCATGGCACCTTCAACCAGAGTAAGGGGGTTATTTACTCTCGGGACCTCCTCCGATACCCAGAGGTCCGATTATTGGAGGAACTTCGCTCCTCTGGCGTTGTGAGTGTTCACCGTGTACAAAAGAAAATTGATGGTGTTCTGACCCCTACTCTGACACTGTTCTTGACTTTTGATAGATTAACATTGCCTACATCGGTGAAACTCTTTTGGTTATCTATTCCAGTGAAGCCATACGTGCCAACCCCAAAGCGGTGTTTCCACTGTCAAGGTTATGGACATGTTAGCCGCTTTTGCCACTGTGCACAGGCTGGCCTTCCTGCTGTATGTGTCTCTTATGGCAGACCAAGTCATACCAGTGACTGTCCATGCCCCCTTAAATGCTATGACTGTGGGGGTCCTCATACTGTAAATTCTAAAAACTGCCCACGCTACTGTCTAGAAAAAGAGATTTTGTATATTCAAACAACTGAGAGGGTTTCGTTTCCTGAAGCTAAGAAGAGAGTCCAGACTCGCTTTTTCCAGCCCGGAGTTACTTATGCTGCTGTCCTTACTGGAGTGTCGGTGCGCTGGCCCTGTATCTGAGAGGCAGCCTCAACGTTTTCCAGTACCCACTCCTTCAACTCATGATCTGGAGGATGCTGTCCCCATGGTTGGTGCTGTTGGTGGGAGTGAAGTTTGCCCAACTGCTACCCTGACTGTTTCCACCCCCACTGCGGTGGCTGATGACTTACATACTTCTGTGGTGGTGGCAGGTGTCCACGTTGACCGGACTCCTCCCATCGTAGCCAGTATGCCCGAACCTTTATCTATGCCTGGCAAACGTCACCGTTGTTCATCAGAGTCCTCCGAACATGAAGACCAGCCACCTAAGGTCTCTGTTGTTGACCCTTCAGTCAACACCTCTCCTGGTCCCTCTGTCCAGCAGGCCGAGGGATCTAGCCAGGTGACAGCTGTAGATGATGGTTCAGCTCTGGTCCAGTCCCCACCTGGGGATGGCCTCCTCAAGTGACTCGAGACATGTGGACTCTACTTCCACTTCCAGGGTTTCTAGTGAGGGCACTGGCTATCCGGCATCTCTAAAGGCGGCCTCAAGGCCACCTTCCAAACAAACTGGTATGCCCACCTCAAGAAAGAGTGTATTAAAAATTACTTCCTCATCCTCACGTTTCCCTTCGGATGTTAAACAGAGGGTGCGGGTTTTTGGTGCTGGGCAGGCTTCTCCAAAGGGCTCTCATAAGCATCAGTCCAAACCCACTGGGGGGGCAAAGTTGTCTCGCCCCTCATCCTGATTCTTCCTTCACTATGGGTACTATGGCATTCTCACCCAGAATACAACAATGGAACTGTAGAGGTGTCATGGCAAATTGGGAGGAATTGCAGTTATTACTCTCTACTTTGAACCCACTATGTGTCTGTCTTCAGGAGACGATGGTGGGGGACAGACAGTTCCCTTCTATTAGGGGGTATGAGGTCTTCCATGCATCTCCTCCTGGTGGTCACAGAGGTGGATGTGCAATTTTGTGCCGTTCTGATGTCCCCTTTATTTCCTTTGAGATACAGTCCCCCTGTCAAGTTCTAGCAGTACAGATGCACGTTGGGAGGTGCTATACCATCTGTTGTCTGTACCTTCCACCTTCCTTATGTGTGCTGATCTAGAAACCCTTATCAGTCAACTTTCACCCCCTTTCCTACTCCTGGGTGACCTTAATGGCTGCCATCCTTTGTGGGGTGACTCACTTTCAAATCCCCGGGGTGATCGCTTTGCCTCTTTGGTTGGGGATTTTGATTTGGTTGTCCAAAATTATCTAAATGATGGGAGGCCGACTCATTTTCATGTTCAGACTGGCACGTATTCTGTCATTCACCTTACCATTTCCTCCTCTGACTGTGCCCTTGATTTTTCTTGGGAGGTTTTAGATGATCTACATGGTAGTGACCATTATCCTGTAATGGTCCAGCCTACTCGCTCTGTTCCTGCAGCCCGTATGCCACACTGATGTCTGGACAGGGCTGATTGGTCTCTATTTGAAGAACTACTGTATGTGTATTTGCCAACAGGGTTACTGATTTTTCAACTATCGATGATGCCGAACGTTATTTTACCAAGACCATTTTCTCAGCAAGGGTTCATTCCATCCCACGGACTTCTGGTGTTCTTTCCCGGAGACCTGTATCATGGTGGAATGATGACTGCTCCATAGCAAAGGGAGCTTAGAAAGCAGCTTCCCGTTGGTATTTTGCCAATCGTAATGTTGTTTTTCTAAAGAAACAGTTTATTTTAATAAACAAAAATGATGGACAGAGTCAAAGAATAGCATATGAATCGATTAGAGAACTGATTGGTAATGCAGGTAAACGCAAGGAAATACCAGTTAGAGACAGGGAAGGAAATTTATTGACCAAAGATGGAGATATTAAAAATAGATGGAAAGAGCATTTTGAGACAGTTCTTAATAGACCAATACCACCAGAAGAGGATATACCGTCTGCTCAGGAAGATTTAAATATAGTAACAGGAGAGTTGAGGCTTGCAGAAGTGGAGAAAGCAGTAAAACAGTTAAAGAATAATAAGGCACCAGGGGAGGATGGTTTATTTCCGGAAATGTTTAAAGTGGAGGGGGATTGATTAATAATGATCTTGACCAAGCTATTCAATAAGATATGGGTGACGGGGTTACTACCATCAGTTTGGAAGAATGGTGTAATTGTTAAAGTTCCGAAGAAGGGAGACCTGAGTGAATGTGGTAATTGGAGGGGAATCTCTTTGTCACCGATAGCTTTGAAAGTTTTCAGTAGAGTGTTGTTAAATAGGTTGGAGCCGGTGGTTGAGGGTATTCTGAGGGATGAACAGGCTGGTTTTAGAAAGGGACGTGGTTGCAATGATCATATCTTTATAGTTAGGCATTTGATGCAGCAAGTTAATGAAATGAGAGTACCGTTAAGTCTTTGTTTTGTTGATTTTGAGAAGGCTATTAATAGTGTTTCGAGAGAGACTATGGGGAAGATCATGAGACATTATGGAATACCAGAGGAGTTTGTGAGGGTCATTATGAACATGCATGAGGACACATTTTGTAAAGTGATGGTTGATGGTTGTCTGAGTGATTCGTTTGAAGTCAAATCCGGAGTAATTCAAGGTGGTGTTCTATCACCTTTACTATTTATATTGGTCATTGATTACATTATGAAACGTGTTGGAACAGAAACCGGTGCAGGTATACTTTGGGGAGAGAACAGGAAACTTTTGGATTTAGATTATGCAGATGATATAGTTTTGATTTGTGATGGGCCAGAAGAGATGCAGAGAGTGTTGGACTGTTTGGTGAGTGAAGGTCGCAAGGTGGGTTTGGTTATTAATTGTGGAAAAACTGAAATAATCAATATGAATATGGAAAATGAGCAGGAATGTGTAATTGGAGGTATGGTTGTAAAGCAAGTTGATAGGTTTAAATATTTAGGTACTTATTTAGCCAAGGATGGTTCTTTGAACTTTGAATTCGAGGAAAGGTTAAAGAAGGCTAATCAGGCAATGGGAATGCTTAAAAATATTTGGAATAATAAAAATTTTTCTGTGCATACAAAAATCAAACTTTATAAGGTAATGGTTAGGAGTATCTTAATTTATGGACACGAGTCTTGGTACAGCACAGTGACTATGGAAAATAAATTCTTGGTGTTTGAAAATAAAGCACTTAGAAGAATATTAGGAGTTAAGTGGTGGGAAAGGATACCAAATAGTAGAATTAGAGAAATAACGGGAGTGCAGCCGATCGATGAATATGTTAGATTCTCATGATGGAAGTGGCTAGGACATGTGTATAGGAGACAGGGAATAGTACGAGGTACACCAGGGTGGGTGGCACTTGGTAGGAGAGGTAGAGGAAGGCCAAAAGAGACGTGGGTGAGGACAATGAGACGGGAAGCTGGAGATGGGTGTTGGGGAGATCTTGAGGAGTTAGCACAAGATAGGATGTGGTGGTGTGAGTTCATCGAGGCCCTATGCATCCCCGAGGGTGCCACAGGAAATGATTGATTGATTGATTGACAGTTTCACAAAGCACGTGCTCACTATAGATGGATCATGAAGAATGCTTGCCATAGCTCATGAAGGTCATATGTTTCTACAGTTACATCCTTGACTCCAATGTCTATGGTGTGGAAAAAGGTGCGCAAGATTTCTGGTAGGTTCTTGACCCCCCTCCCCACCGGTGTTGCGACTTCATGGAGAACTTATGTCTGCACCAGGTGCAGTAACCTCTGCCTTTGCAAATCAGTTTAATGCTGTCTCAAAAAAGGATTCTTCTCAGCTGTTTGCTACCTTTCGTAGGAATCAGGAGAGACTGGGTCTTGACTTTCGTTCTCATGGAAGAGAGACGTATAATTTAGACATTAGCCTCTGTGAGCTGCTTGATGTCCTCTCAGAGTGTAGTGACACTGCTCCTGAGCCTGACGACATTCCATACACTTTGCTTCATCATCTGCTGACTGATGCACTTCAGTTTTTATTGGCCCTTTTTAACCCGTCACGTCCCAAAGTTTTCCGCACCTCCGACATCCCCCAGTCCCGAGGTATTTTCGAAATTTTTTTTTTTGGCTAAAACCTTCGCTTTTGGTGAGAAGCATCGAAAATTCATAGAGAAATTGCTCACCTGAGGTTTAAAATACCCAATCCAGGTAGGAGTTCCTCCTTACCTGACTGGGTTTTCTAACATGCTGACACCAAAGAAAACGAGTTCTATGGGAGGGTAACTATTTTATCCACTCATAAACGGTATTTATTTACTTGGTACGAATGTATATGTAGTATGAGAGTATATTGGTTTTCAAGCAGTAATAAAGGCATTATAAGCATAGTTTCACTCACTAACTAATCACCATACCTGACCTTTTTTTACCACATTACCTGATCATTATTTCTGGCTGTTTCTTCTTCTAATGCTATGTAAACATTGTCCTTCACATTGTCATCGATTGGAGAATCACTCTGGCCCTGAATATCTTTACTAGCCAGGTCACTGGTAACAGGTCCTTTGCCAAGACAATGGTGTGAGGGGGGGAGGGAGGAGGTTATGCGGTGTAAGGCATTGTCCCTGCTTGGCATCTTGTTGAGGAATAGAGGAAGGTGTCCCGTGTATACATACGAAAAATGACACACGAAAATTGAAAATTGTGAAAATTACGGACCTTGCAATTGCACGACGTACTGGTACGTCGCCGGGACTGGCAAATGCAAATTGTTGCAACGTACCCATACGTCGATGGGATGTGGCGGGTTAACAGGGTTTGGAGTGAAGGCTTTATTCCCAGGAATTGGTAGTTGGGTATTGTCCTCCCCATTCCCAAGCCTGGTAAAGATCATTCCCAGGTCACCAACTATCGCCCTATCACTTTAACATCATGTGTGTGCAAGCTGTTTGAGAAGATGGTCAATGTCAGGCTTATGCGGTTTCTGGAAAAGGCTTGCTTTCTCTCTTTGTCGCAGAATGGTTTTCGTAAGTTACGGTGCACTTCAGACAATCTTATCAGGCTTGAGGCGTCTAAGCAACATCTTGTGGCTGTGTTCTTTGACCTTGAGAAGGCTTATGACACTGCCTGGCAACATGGCATCCTCCAACAACTTCATGCCTTTGGTTTACGTGGTCGCCTGCCTGTGTTCCTTGGAGACTTCTTGTCTGATCGTGTGTTTCGGTTTCGAGTGGGTTCTACCCTCTCTGCGCCACTGTGCCAGGAGGAAGGTGTCCCACAGGGGAGTGTCTTAAGTGTATCCCTGTTTCTGGTGACCATCAATGGTATCGTTGACATTTTGCCTGCTGGGGTATCCTCATCCCTTTATGTCGATGACTTAGCTATATGGTTTTCTGGTTCCCACATGCCTACTATTGAGCGGCGTATGCAACTTGTCTTGGACAATATTTCTGCCTGGGCCACTTCCAAAGGTTTTCGGTTTTCCCCTTCTAAGACTGAGGCTATGCACTTCTGTGGCATGAGAGGGGTACACCTAGACCCTGATCTCCAGCTTTGTGGCAGGAGACTTCGTTGTGTGACAGAAACGAAATTCTTGGGCCTGACATTTGACTGTTGTTTGACATGGGTTTCACACTTGGCAAATTTTAAAACATCATGTATGAAGGCCTTTCAGTCTATTGAGGGTTCTGTTCCATACCTCTTGGGGTGCTGATTGGAGGTGCTCTTCCATTTGTTTCAGGTTTTTGTAATTTCCAAGCTGTCATATGGCTGCGATGTATACTCCTCTGCCACAGAGTCCAGACTGCAAACTCTAGATACTGTCTATCATGCTGGAGTTTGCCTTGCAACTGGGGCTTTTCGGTCATCTCCAATTTCCAGCTTGTTGGTGGAAGCTGGTGTGCCTACCTTAGATCTATTGCATCAGTCTGTTGCAGCACGGTGCTGGCTCTGGATTCATCGCCTTCCAGACTAGCTTGTCTGTGAGTGCGTGACGAAACAGTCTTGTTTTTTGTGTTATAGCAGACACCCTCGCATGCCTCGTCCATTTGGCTATAAGGTTCGGGATATTATGGAAGAGTTTGCTTTGTCAGCAATACCTGTCAGCACTGTTCGGATCCCGAGGGTTGCACCATGGATATTGCCCAAGGTAACTTTCTGTAGGTCTTTTGCAGGCTCAAAGGATTCTGTCGCTTCTCAGTGTTGTTTACAGTTATTTTTAGAACACTCTTCTAGTCATGGTGGTTCTGTACCTGTGTATACTGATAGCTTTAAATCTGCATCTGGTGTTGGTTTTGGAGTGGTATTTCCATATTTTAGCCGTGGAGGTAGTCTTCCTTTGGTTGCCTCGGTTTTTACTGCAGAGTTGTCAGCTATCGTTTTAGCCCTGAAGTTGGTGTTTGCTCACCCTGACAATTATTTTTAGCGATTCTCAAAGGGCACTTTTGGGCCTGGAATCTTTTAACTCTTCCCATCCTTTAGTTTTAGCTATCTTGGAGTGGCTGTTCTTCATTCGTCATCGGGGGAAGAGAGTAGATTTTTGCTGGGTTCCCGCACATGTTGGTGTGGTGGGCAATGAGAAGGCAGATGCATTGGTCAAGGCTGCGGCTTCTCAACAGCCCCCAACCGAATATCCGTTTCCTGCTTCTGATATAACACCTTACTTGCAGCACAGAATTCATTTGTATTGGCAGAGACTCTGGGATGGTGTCGCTCATAATAAGCTGAAAGAGGTCTTTCTGAGAGTGGTTGTGCTGAGGGTTCTCCCTTCCATGCCTTGGCGATTGGAGGTGGCTCTTGCTAGACTTCTTATTGGGCACTCTCGGCTTACACATGGGTTCCTGATGAGTGGTGAGACTCAGCCATACTGTGATGATTGCCTTGTTCCCCTTACTGTCCGTCACTTGCTGGTCGAGTGCCCGAGTTTGTGGGGCCTGCATCAGAGTTTCCTCCATAGGCATACAGGGGCAGATGGTGTCTACTGTCTCTCCTCGATGCTTGGTGGAACCCATAGCGATTTTACTGGTGTTTTTAGTTTTCTTCAGGAGGCAGGCCTCCTTCTGCTTTTATAAGTAATTGATATGTTCTTTTAACTAGTATTTTATTATTTTCAGTGTTTTATTTCTAGTAATAGTTATTAACTTTATTTTGAATATGCACTATTTATTTTCCGCGTCTTTTGGCTTGTCCGGCGGCATATGACCCTGGCAGTTGCGCCGCCAGATTTTAATTATTTTCAATCAATCAATCAACCCGAATATTTCGGGAGAAAATGTGAAGGGGAGGCACAAATGAAGCAAGTTCGTCAGAGCACTTATGGTAAAAATATCGGTCAAATAATACTAAAGGTGCAACATCTCTACATACTGATAATGGTGGAAGGTCCTGTGTAATGGCAGGATTATTGATTAATCTAATGGCTTTATTTTGAATTTTGTCCAACTGCCTCAATGCAACTGCTCCACATCCGTTACAAAGTGGCGAACAGTATTCGATCTGAGAACGCACATGAATTTTGTATAATGTGGCCAACTGCTCGTCAGTGAAGAATTCACGAACTCTGTACAGAAGTCCCAATTTTTTAGAAGCACTTTTAGCAACGGATATAACATAAGCTGTCCAGCTTAGGTTTGTGTTTAGTGTGACACGTAAGATATCGATTGTTGTAGATATGGGAATATTGACATCATTCAAAATTGTGTGAGAGTCTGAGGGATTCTTTCTGTTGGAAATATTAATGTATTTAGTTTTCTGAGCATAAAATGAGACCAGATTTTTTTGTCCCCATTGATTAATTTTAGAAAGGTCCTGGTTCAGAGAAACTGCTGTGTTTATCTGGGAATTTATAACAGAGTGTGTAAAGGAGGTACTAAATGTGAAAGAACTATGAAGTGTCGAGTCATCAGTATAAGAGTGTACTGGGTTGTGAGTGACAGAGAGGAGGTCATTTATATGAATGACAAAGAGGGTTGGGGCCAAAACAGATCCCTGAGGTATGCCAGCATTTATGGAATGAAATTGGTATTAAATTCCATCTACCATGATCCGTATTTTTCTATTATGAAGGTAAGAAGAAATTATAGGAACCAGTGATGCAAGGCCATAGTGTGCAATCTTAGACAGTATGGCCCGGTGCCATACTCTGTCAAATGCTTTGAAAAATCCAGGGCTATTGTGTGTGTTTCACCATGTTGGTCTATTGTTTTGTTAATCTGATGGGTAAGAAGCAAAGAATGGCTACAGTTGAACGTTCTTATCTAAATCCATACTGCCAATCATTGATTAATTTATTGTTTTCTAGGTGCTTGACTATGTGCTTGTGTATTAGTTTCTCAAAAACTTTGCCGAGAACGCAAGTTATAGCGACTGGTCTGTAGTTTGGTGGATCAGAAGTGGCCCTCTTTTCAGGAACAGGATGGATATTTGCTTCTTTTCAAGAGGCTGGAAAACTTGAGGTACAGATGTATAAGCGGAACATTTTTTGCCAATACAGGAGCCAATGCTGGGAGCAATTTTTAAGTACTACTAAAGGAATTTCATCTGGACCTGTAGCTTTGTCTACTGAGAGGTTCTTTAATACAGCTTGTATGTATCTTGTGTGTATCTTGAAAGGGGGTATTTGATTTTCTGTATTTAGGGTAGAGTTTGTTGAAAATATATATCAACAAGAAGGTTGGATTTTCCACGTGGGCCACTTACTAGATTTCCACTGGGAGACTGTAAAGGTGGAATGGAAGAGGTGGTAGTGGTTAGATTTGAATGAATTAAGGGTTGACCAGAATATTTTGTTATCATTTGGGTTGTTTAGTAGTTTGTTAGCTTGTCAGTGAAAAAAGTTTGACTCAGAAAGATTGGTAATAGTTTTGGCATGATTTTTGATATTTCTATAATAGTTAAAAGCTTCTTTAGTTTTGGTCCTTGTATGCTATAGGCTATTGTTTTATGATCTGTTACTGTAGCACAATTGTGGTCAAACCATTTAGGTGAATTACATCTTTTTCTGTAACTATGATGGGGAATGAATGTTTCCATGCCGACTTTAATGAAATCCTGTATGTGGCCCAATGTGGAGTTTGCATCTTGAGAGAAAAAGGAGGTCCAAGGAACATCCATAAAAAAATTTTAGAGACCTTCCCAGTCTGCCCTGTCATAGTGCCATTTAGTCACTGCGACAGGTTCAGAGCAGGAGGGTGTGGTAGGTATTGAACGGGTGGCTTCTATCAGATAATAATATTTGGATTCGTGAGGGGACTTCACTTTGACAATATAATTATGTGAATTGGTTGGTAGCAACAAGTCCAATAGGTGGGGATTTTGATCGGGGTTGTCTGGGACAAGGGTAGGTTAACCCATTCACTGAGTCAGTGTTTGTTTACGTGTACATCCCGTGTGCATCAGTTTTCAAATACTTTGAAAAAATATTAGAAAAAAATAATATTGTCAAAAGATAAATAAAAAAAATCACAAGTTCAATGGTATATAACACAATATAGCATTAAAAAAAAAAAATTAGCTCTGAAACAGGTCAGTGAGGTAATAAATATTCCCTGTGCGGTGGTCCCAGGCGAACGATGTAATATGGTTGCACGTGTTGTCAGTGTCAATCTTGCGATCAGATAAGGTGTAAATCAGCATCTGAACCATCACTGTCATCATCTAACAATGTACCACTATCTTCATTACACTCATCCAGAGATTTCATCCAATATTTGCTTGGGCTACTGCTAGCAGGGGCATGGAGAAGATTTCGTACCATTACCTTCGGCATTTTGTAGGTAACTGAGCTGAGCTCTGCTCCTCGTAAAAATGCATAATCTATGTATGGCAATATTCTGTAGGATGCAATGAGTTGCTAGCTGATTTATTTTGTGCCATTTATGATGGCGGAATTTTTGAAAACAGGATATCATATATGATACAGCCATTGTCAAAGCCATTTGGACACAAATATATGATACAGCTGCAGCCAATGGGGTAATTAACTAACTGGGTGAGATTAAATGAGTCTGCAAATGGCTCACATTAAAAGCCAGAGTCATCAGTTCTGGCTGAGTAAGTGAGCCATTCAACATTATGGACATTAAAATCACCCAGGATAGTAATTTCTGATGCAGTATTAATGTTGAGATCACTTAGTTGTGAAGACAAGAGAGTCAAATAAACTCGGCTCTCGAGGGGCATTAGGGAAATGATAAACACAACAAAAATACTTAATTTTACCAAAAGAATTTGATTTGTTTATGGAATAGTCGATATAAGGATTATTAAATCTAGTAATCTCCTCAAGGGCAATTTCTGATTTAGCAAGGCAACATAAAATTATGCCTCCTTTGGGTCTGAAATTTTGAATCGAGATATAACCAGAAAAATTAAATTTAGCTAAATCAGAGATGGAGCTTACTTGAGTCTCTGTCAAAAATAGCATATCTGGAGATTCAAACTGGAGGAAATTGTGAACAATTGATGTTGGAGTGAAGTCCCATAATACTGCAGAAGAAAATTTTACTGCACTGACGAGCAGTTTTGGGGCGCCGCATTACTGAAGGTAGCACAGTCGCTTGATGATGACCGGGAGGGCCCTGTGCAGATGACCCAACCCTGCCAGTGGTGGTCATCTGAGAATCCACTGCACTAATTCCCAGTATAGCTGCAGCCATGGCTCTTTTTATGGGGGGGTAGGGGAGAGGGAGCAGGGATGTTTTGTGGAATTGTGTGTGATGTGTAATGACAAGATCGGTGTTTTATGGAGAGAGGATGGCTGGTTGAAGGGAATGTGACATAATGTGGATGAGTGTGTTGTGTAAGGAGGGCAGCCTGATGCCCTCTGATGTGTGTGGCAGAAACACGTGTAACCAGCTACCAAGGCCTAGGAGAGAAAATGGAATCCAGGCTATTCCTTGAGTCTTCTGTTACCTTGGTGGTAGTACTTCACTGGGCGTGGCTGCCCAGGGTATATCCTAGGTATAACCTAGGTAATTTTGCCTGAGAAACACATTGAGCATAATCGTTATTTTTCAAACGATGAGGCGAGCCTTGCTCCTGGCTGACGGGTACTGGTGGCAACCAGGTGTGTAACACAGACCACAAGCCACATGTTAATGTACAGTAAAACCGTCCGTCTGCCTGTACACTGAATGGCGGGAATTCCCCGGCATCTGGGGTCAGTGTGAAACCCTTCACCATGCATGCCTGTCAGCTTCCCTACTGAATGGTCAGAGTTGCCTGGCAGGCTGCATTAGCCATATACCACCAGAGGTTGTGATGTACTCGTCACCTGCTGCAGCTGGCCAAACAGAAGTGAACCTTATAGTAGATGTCAGTTTGCTGTGTTTTGCTTCCTCTATGCTTGAAAGCAACCGTTGAGTGCAGTATGACTGCACTGTACTGCTTGCCAATGAACACAAGCCTGCACCTCAGTTCCCGCCTTTGTCTCTCTCATGAGTGATAGTGCTTGCAATGATGGCTATGAATGTGGTTGCGTTTGTGGTGGTTCCTTACCTTCTGCAGTTTGTGGCCCTCCTCTGCTGTATTCTCGTGTGGGTGGTGATGGCTGCACCACCACCTGAAAAAGGGAAGAGGAAGGTTCTGACTCTGGAGAAGAAATGTAAGATACTGGGCAAGGTTGACACTGGCTGGACCACAGGACACATTCGTCACGAGTATAATCTATCCCGTTCAACACTGTTCTATATCAAGAAGTCACGTGACAAGCTTATGCAATACGGACAGCACTTTACCAAAAGCACATGTTGGGGTGACAGGAAGGTAATGGCCCAGGCCCAGCACTCCATTATCAACTGGTTGACATTGATATGGTTTTGGCAACATGGTGCCGGTGTGCTAGTGCATGGGACCAAGGTGAAGACTGCTGTCACGAAGTTTACACACCTGCACAATGCACAGGACTTCAAGGCATCCAAGGGATGGCTCTTTCGCTTCAAGCTTAGCCATGGACTTACTGGCGTAATGCACAGAGCAAGGCCTTGTATGCGGCAGCGGAGGAAGTAGACCCACTTTGCCAAAAAGTGCAGCACCTGATCAAGGACGAGGGCCTTGCCCTTGATCAGGTCTATAACACAGACGAAACTGGTCAATTCTACCAAACCTTGGCCACCAATACCCTAGCTGAGGAAAGGGAGAAGACTGTGCCTGGTTTTGAAGTTGTCCCAACAATGTGTCTCTGCTTTGTGCTGTGCCAGTGCTAATGGGACGCACCGTCTCAAACCCATTGTTGTCAGGCGTGCAAAACAACCACGTTGTTTCCATAGCTTGATGGATAGCCTGCTTGTTGTGTGGTACCATTCTGTGAAGGCCTGGTTTACTGCTAAGAACTTCAGAGATTGGTTCCACAGACATTTCGTCAAGAAGGTTATCCATTATCAAAAGGATGTCCTTGGTATTGCTTGCGTCCAGGTAAAGATACTCCCGTTCCTGGTCAATGTCCCTGCGCATCTGCCTGAGAAGGATTTGGTGGCTTTTGACTGGCAGATTAGGTGCATGTTTCTGCCACCTAAAACAACTGTTCTGATTCAACCAGTGGACCAGGATGCCAAGAGACTGAATCGACAGAGGTTCCTGAACAAGGTGATGGTTGCTGGAAGATGCGGTCAAGGATACACGGGGGGAGCAGTTCCTGCAGACTCTTCAGTGTTACAACCTGAAATCTGCAGTGTTCAGCTGGGCTAATGAGTGGAAGGAAGTCTCTGTCAAAAGCCTCAAAAGCGGTTGGTTTCGTCTCCTGCAGGGAATCAAAGCTGGGCATGACTTTGAGGAGTTTGACGTGGATGATTTCCACAGTTACCTTGGAACAGCTGGAGAGCAGGTGGACGTCGATGACGTACTGGATTGGCTGGATGATGACGGCGGCAATTTTGGTTATCAGACCATGTCTGATGAGGAGATCGCTGTTGCTACCTATACAGGCACAGAAGAGGATAGTGGGACCGATGAGGATGAGGGCCCTGACTCGCAGCCCTCCGCAACTCCTTCAATCTCTCATCTCAGTATCCCTGTGATTACCTGGAGGGGGTGCTGAAGTATGTCGAGCACCCACACTGTGAGAAGGAGTTGGTGCCGCTCCACCTGGTGATGGATCTGCGGGAAATCCGAGATGCTGTCATCCCTCGGCAGAATTGTCGGTCCTATCAACAGACCAGGATTGACTCGTTCTTCAAGCCTGTGGCCCCCACGAGTGCCAGCCCATTCTCACAACCACCACCACCACCACCACCAGCTCATTTCCCGCCTTCACCATCGGACCCACAGCTGAACATGTCGACAGCTGTTGAGAGTCTGGTGGATGTAAGTTTGTGGCTGTCTTCGGAGTCTTCTGAGGTGGGTAGGCCACCATCACCACACCGGTCATCGCCCATCTCCTGCAGGATGAGGATGAAGAGGAGGAGGAGTTTGTTGACCTTTGTTAGGTGCTATTGCTTATCACTAGACCACATCGGACAGCTCTACACCTCCTGGAGGTGTGTGGGTTAAGAAGCCTGTTGCCGGTGCATTGGATGGTAAGTACCCCCAACCGAATGTTTTTCGATTGGCAGGTACTTTAGGTTTCTTTCATAGTTTCCTTTGTGATAAAATTTATTTAAGATAATCCTGTATATGTTTTGACGTCACAATATGGCAGAATGACCCAAAAACAGTGCCAAAAAGAGGAGAGGTACTGTACATACAGTAATGTTTAGGTAGGGTATAATATTGTTTTTCACTTTTTTTACATGGTTTTCTTGGTGTTGAGAATCATTTTGAATAATCCTATGTATGTTTTGATGTCAAAATATGCCAGAATGACTGGAAAACAGTGCCAAAATATGGAGGGGGTACTGTACAGTATATACAGTCTCGATAGCATAGTCCTAGGTATTTGTAGGGAGATAGGGAAATCGATTATGGACAGCTAAGCTCAGCCAGAATAAAGCAGTGAGACGTAGTGTGAATGAGGCGAGTTACAGCACTCTTGGGTTACGTAGTTTATTGCACACAGTTATAATAGTGAGTTACAATGTGGCGGAGCATAACCCTAATGTTTGGACCTCTCTAGCCCTTCTTTCCCCTTTCTCTCTCTGAAGGGAATCTCTCTGACAGTATATACAGCTCGGAGAGGATGTGTGGGTATGTTATAATGGCTAGTAGATTTCCATCCACGTGGACTAACAGACTAAGGCTGATTACTCCACGTGTTTGAATACGTCATGAAAGTCTTGGTCCTGTGAACTATGAGGAACTTTGAGATACATCATATGGTTAAGGATTCTTGATGGTCTGGGACAGCAAGGCTGTGGATATACATTACGTGAATTGACATTCCTAGTGAGAAGCCGTGTATGTCTTCAGCAGATACTACTTCCTGTACCTCGTGGTTATGATATCTATACTAATGCCATTTTAATGCCTATA
This sequence comes from Coenobita brevimanus, assembly GCF_032717465.1. NCBI lineage: Eukaryota > Metazoa > Arthropoda > Malacostraca > Decapoda > Coenobitidae > Coenobita > Coenobita brevimanus. The sequence goes on along the minus strand of NC_137006.1, from coordinate 36,200,209 downwards.
TAATGTCTACATATCGCTCGGTCACGCCCATTGTTGTACTAACGACAGTAAGTATTGTCATAACATATTAATGCATACTGTATACATAGTACACTTCCTTACATCTAATCCTTCTGCTTACGCTGTTAATCTTTTCTCTCCGTTGATCTCCTCCGATCACAACCTTATCACCTTAACCTGTCCTATCACTATGGTACCGCCTGTGGACCCTCCAGGGAAACGTCGCCTGTGACATTTTGGAGCCGCGGATTGGGAGGCCCTCAGGCAGTACTTCTTTGATTTCCCTGGAATGATTATTGCTTCCATGGCTGAAAGCCATTTGAGTGTGCCTCGTGCATTACGGAGGTTATTCTTTCGGGCATGGAAGTGTACATTCCTTTCTCATAGCCTTTGACTAATGTAAGAGAGCCTTGGTTTAATCACACTTGTTCTAATGCTGTCCACAACAAGGAGAGGGCCTACAAAAGGAACCGGAGCCAACCCACCCCTGAATCACATCATCTTTACGTTTCTGCCCGGAATCGTGCTAAGTCTGTTCTTCACTCTGCTAAAAATAATTTCATCCGAACTAAATGCTCTCAACTCTCCAACTCGAATTCTTCCTGCTCCTTCTGGCACCTTGCCAAAGACCTTTCTAACAACTTTACCTCATCATCCTTCCCTCCTCTTTTCTACTCTGATGGTTCTGTAGCTATTTCTTCTACTAATAAAGAAGATCTCTTCGCACAGACTTTCTCCTCCAATTCTACCTTAGACGATTCCGGTGCTGTTCCTCCATCACTTCCCACCTCTGACTTCATCATGGCTGACATTAAAATTTCTTCAGCTGAAGTATTTTCTGCCATCACTGGCCTCAGTACTAACAAGGCATATGGGCCTGATGGGGTCCCTCCTGTTGTTCTCAAGAACTGTGCTTCTGTGCTTACACCCTGCCTAGGCAAACTCTTTCGCCTTTGTCTGTCAACTTGTACCTTTCCTTCTTGCTGGAAGTTTGCTCTCATTCAGCCAGTCCCAAAGAAGAGTGACCACTCCCAACCCGCCAACTATCGTCCAATTGCTTTAACGTCCTGTATTTCAAAAGTTTTCGAGTCAATTCTCAATAGAAAAACTTTAAGGCATCTTTCCTATCACAACCTTCTTTCTGATCGTCAGTACGGGTTCCGTCAGGGACGTTCCACTGGTGATCTTCTCACCTACCTTTCAGACTCCTGGTCATCCTCCTTTCGGGACTTTGGCGAATGCTTTGCCATTGCACTTGACATCTCAAAGGCTTTCGATCGAGTCTGGCATAAATCTTTAATTTCCAAACTGCCCTCTTACGGTTTCTATCCCTCTATCTGTGCCTTCATCGCTAGCTTCCTTTCTGGTCGTTCTATAGCCGCTGTTGTAGACGGCCATCATTCTTCTCCTAGATCTATCAACAGTGGTGTTCCTCAGGGCTCTGTCCTTTCACCAACTCTCTTCTTTCTATTCATGAATGACCTTCTAAGGTGTGCATCTAACCCTATCCACTCATACGCTGATGACTCCATCCTTCACCTTTCCATTCGGTTCCCGCAACGCCCATCTCAGAAGTTAATTCAACAATCAAGGGATGAGGCTATGGCACACCTAATGTCTGACTTGGCTCATATATCTGACTGGGGTAAAAATAATCTTGTTGTTTTTGATGCATCAAAGACTCAGTTCTTACACCTATCAACCCGTCAAAATCTTCCACAGATATACCCACTAATGTTTAATAATATTCAGCTTAATCCTGCATCATCCTTGAACATGCTTGGGGTTTCATTTACTCGGGACTTATCTTGGAAAGATCATATTACATCTCTTGTAAAATCTGCTTCCAAGAGATTGGGTGTGCTAAGCCGACTCCGTTTTTTTTTTTTTTTATCCCTGCACAATTGTTGACTCTATACAGGGGTTTTATCCGCCCCTGTGTGGAGTACAACTCTCATGTGTGGGGAGGCTCCCCACACACAACTCTTCTCAATAGGGTGGAGTCAAAGGCTCTTCGTCTCATTAACTCTCCTCCTCTTACTGACTCCCTTCAACCTCTATCACTTCGCCGCACTGTTGCTTTGCCGCACTGTTGCATCTTTATCTCTTTTCTATCGCTACTTTAATGGTCACTGCTCCTCTGAACTGTCTGCATGCATTCCTCCACCTCTACGAAAGCGCGTAGCACCCGTCTAGCAGGAAACTCTCATCCCTTTTCTGTCCAGCTCTCTAATGCAAGAGTTAACCGTTACTCCCAGTCCTTCATTTATGCAACAGGTCAACTCTGGAACTGTCTCCCTCTGTCAGTATTTCCTACTGCCTATGATCTCCAGTCTTTCAAACGCAGTGTGTCCAGGCATCTCGAAATGAATGGATCTTGAATTTGGCTCTCTCTTGTATTTTGTTTTTCTCTTGGAGGGAACTCTTATTGTGGGCTCATGGCCTTTGGTTCCTTCTTCCTCGCATAAAAAAAAATCAACTTGTAAGTTAATCAAGTGAAATACATAATATCGTAAAGTTACATAATTGGGATAATGCAGTCACTGTACTTATAAAATTGTACATGTATAATATAATAGTAATATTAAAATAATACAATGGCAGGTTTACTGTAGTCAGCTATACAATATATATGAGAAGGAAGTGCAGTAAATATATATATATATATATATATATATATATATATATATATATATATATATATATATATATATATATAGCCAGACGCCTCAATCCCATTCGGGGTGGGCACAATCAAATCGCCTTCACGTCGCCCTGTCCCCCGCCATTTCACTGCCCTGCTCCCAACTCACACCCCCCGTTCTCATATACCTCTCCACCCCATCCCTGCATCTCATCCTCGGCCTCCCCTTCCTTCTCTCCCCCTCCACCTCACTGACATACCTTCTCTTTGTCAGTCTTTCACCCTCCATCCTCTCCAGATGGCCAAAGCACCTCAGTGCATTCCTCCTAATGCTTCCTATCACATCCACATCCACACCACAACTCTCCTTTATATCCTCATTTGTCAGCCTGTCTCTCCATGTGACTCCACGGGCTCCTCTTAAATAACTCATTTCCACTGCTCTCACTCTTGACTTGTGCCCTTCTAACAACGTCCAAGTTTCACTTCCATACGTTAGAGTTGGTATCACAATACTGTCACGTAGTAACTTTTTCACTTCCATGCTCACTTCCCTGTTTCTTATCACTGATGTATATATATATATATATATATATATATATATATATATATATATATATATATATATATATATATATATATATATATAGCAAGTCTACTGTAGTCAGCTATACAATATATATGAGAAAGACATGCAGTAAAGAGAGAGAGAGAGAGAGAGAGAGAGAGAGAGATGGTAGTATAATTAAACTAGCCTATATTATGTGTAACCCATATTTTGTTATTTTATATACAACATATATAGAATATTTACAATAATTACTCAGTTTTGTCTCACTTGTACAGAATAGTTCGTAAACACTGATTCCAGGTTAGCAATCCTTGCTTGCATTCTGTGCATGGCAAGAATTAATACAGTAAATTTGATGGAGAAAATTGCAAAGATGACTGGAGCTGGGTTCTATGCATAATATGGGTTAAACATAATCCTACTGTATTCTCCCCAAGGTTGTATTGTCTGATTTATTTGTTGCATGGTTTCATACTTGGGTGAAGTCAACTTAATGTGTTCATTTAAGTTCATCCTAGGCAATGGTTCGAAGTATTTGTGTGTGTGGTTGAGATTGGCATAGTGGTTTTTAGTGGGCAAGGTGGATAGTGTAGGTGTCAGGACTGCACATTAGTCTGGCGAGATGTATAAACCAGATGCTGATGTATGGGCTGGAGGTGGGTCTGGGCAAGTCACATAAACTGATGTATTTTGAGTGAAGTAGAAGAACTGTGAATGTCCAGTGCATTGGTGATGGATGGGTTTATCTGGAGCATTTGTGAAGTTGCAATGATGAGGGATGTCATGCTCTTTTATGATAGCCATTTCGCAAGGGACTGTCTCAGCTGGCTGAAACATGAAGATGTACGCAGGACAAAGGTGAAATGCATGTAATGATGTGCGACATTTGTGTTCAATTGTTGTTTCACTAGTGAAAGTGATGGCGTCCTGTTTCTTGGAGACCATGATGACTTCTGTTTTGATGTTGATAATGACTAATGAGTCATCTTTCTTAGAAGGAAAAGGGTATATTTGACAGACTGTGAAGAAATCGTCTGTTACAAATGGTACATGAACTACTATTAATGTTGTTGTGAGTGTTGCTTCTAAATATGGATAATATAACATCAGATTTCTTTCCTCAGACAAAGGTTTCAAACCATGCTTATGTATGCCTTGACTAATTATTTGCCGGAGGTTGTGAATGGGTAGTAAAATAACCCATCACGTCCAGGGGTTCTTTTCACCACCCAAACCACCAGCAGGTGTTTTTCTTAAAAATCACCATTATTTAAACCATAATTTCTCAGCTAAACCTATAGTATAAAATTATAATATTATAATATAATGCAATAATCATAATAATAATACAATAACAATAATACTACACAACAGTAGATCATGTATACATGCCACCCGGATGTCCCCAGATCGTTATGTATACATGCCACCTGTTACCAGCATTTGCAGTTCCTTTCATGAAGGCCTGATACTGAGCCCTAGTATTGTCTAACTGTAGTATTATTACATCATTATGTTCTATGATCACAGAGGGGTGTTGGAATTGTGTATGGAGAAAGTAAATGCACTAGAAGTGCATTTACTTTCTCCATAGTTCCTAGAGTTGATGCTTCTGCCTTCCTTAGGTTCTTTACAATCGTCAGCATTAAGGTGTTCTGATTATCAGCTAACTTATGTTGGTATGAGAGAATTTGTGCTATTTTGTTTGTTATATATTTCTTCTAGATCATTTTCTGTAGCTAGTCCAAAAATGTTGCCTAAAATTGCTTCACCTAGGTCAAGCAAACTGCGTCTGTTACATGTATTTGTGATGTCGTTCCCTCTCAGGTGTGTTACTCCCAGCTGATGGGATGTCCTGGATCATGGTGATCATTACATGCTTAGCCTGTTCTAGCTTCCAGTCAGTTATTTTAATTAATTCAGCTACTTCCTGTGTGGGGTGATCATGTGAAGAAGGGCGTTTTAATACCTCTTCCTGAGTTCTAAGTGGTCCTGATATCTTCTGTAACATTATTTGTATGTTTTGCAGTATGTCCAAACTAACTCCAGTACTTATTATGTCCTGTACTATTGCTGTTGAGGCGATCAGGCACCCATGTAGGACTACACGTTGAGGATGTAAATGAGGTGATCCTCTTGATATCAACAGGAACATGATCCATAGAATTATTCAACTCATCTTTACCTATCGAAAGAACAAAGTACTTATTATGTCCTGTACTATTGCTGTTGAGGCGATCAGGCACCCATGTAGGACTACACGTTGAGGATGTAAATGAGGTGATCCTCTTGATATCAACAGGAACATGATCCATAGAATTATTCAACTCATCTTTACCTATCGAAAGAACAAAGTACTTATTATGTCCTGTACTATTGCTGTTGAGGCGATCAGACACCCATGTAGGACTACACGTTGAGGATGTAAGTGAGGTGATCCTCTTGATATCAACAGGAACATGATCCATAGAATTATTCAACTCATCTTTACCTATCGAAAGAACAAAGTACTTATTATGTCCTGTACTATTGCTGTTGAGGCGATCAGACACCCATGTAGGACTACACGTTGAGGATGTAAGTGAGGTGATCCTCTTGATATCAACAGGAACATGATCCATAGAATTATTCAACTCATCTTTACCTACCGAAGAACAACTGTATTAGATATCTAATCCACTGTTGTTAGCAAGTTATGCTAAGGGTGATGATAGTGATGATCAGTAATACAGATATCTTGGCCTGTTTAATCCTATCACCTATAAAAGGAGTCTAAATCGATTCCTGGGTCATATAAATGCCTTGTTATGGTTAGAGCTGTATTGGTTGTACCTATGGTTGTCTGGTATGCGACCCGCAATTTATTCCGATATGTGTTAATTGCTTCAGGCTTATTTTCACCGTGTGTACCAGGGTTTTCGGTAGTGTCTGGTGCTTTATAGTTGCAAGCTAAATTACTTGAGACCTTTTTTAAGTGATCACTATGTGTTTCTTTTTCTTTGTCACTCGATAGTGACTTAATCACTACCTTATTGCCTCTTCTCTTAATATATGTGTGTGTGTGTGTGTGTGTTTATAGAAAGGTAGATAGATAGATAGATAGATATGTTTGCTTGGTTCGTTAACTAAGTGATAGTATTTTATGGATAGTTATGTAAATGGTGAAGTGTTAACTAATACAACCTTGGTTAGAATAAAGCAACTCACTAGAACAGCAGTGGAGATACAGTCGTGGTGTTTGTTGATTTTTAATTACATCTGGGATCAAGACACTTGCTCTCCCCTTCCTGGTGGTGGATGTCAGATGTCACACACGTCACTTGGTATGGTTTGGTTGAGGTAGGTCAAGTCATGGTATGACAGTGTCAGCACTCGGTGTCATTGCTGGGATAGGCAGACAGGCTGGCAGGCAGGCAGGTGTAGGATGGCAGGCTGGTGTTGTTAGGCATTCAAACTGATTGACGGGTTATGACGATCTTCGCAAATGATGACAATGCTGATCTGCCTCACTGTGGTAGTGGTGGTGGGGAAGAAGATGGTGGGGGTCGGGGTGGAGAAGGCGGGGGTCGCGGTGGAGGATGGTGGAGGTTCAAGGAGGGAGAAAGTGTGTTGATGTTACATCGCCATGTTGGGTCAACACACAGATGCACTTCCTCCTTTCCCACTTTCCTTGTTGTTGTTTGTTCTTCTGCTTAACTTGTAGTGTTTGATTTTCCTTACTTGTTGAAATTAACTTGCAGGCTTGTAGAATTGTTGATAGACGTAATTTATTACTGCTACTGATTCTCGTAGATCATGGAGTTACGGTTAGAAGTGAGTCTTATTTGTTCGTTTGATTTGTTGATTGGTTTTCGCCTTGTTCTTGTGTTTCTGATGGTGTCTCGATAGCTTGGTCTTAGGTACTTGTGGGGAGATAGGGAAGTCGATTATGGATAACTAAGCTCAGCCAGAATAAAGTTGTGAGACGTAGTGTCAACGAGGTGACTTACAGCATTCTTGGGTTACGAAGTTTATTGCACACAGCTACAAGAGTGAGTTACAATGTGGCGGAGCATGACCCTAATGTTCGGACCTTCTCTCTAGCCCTTCTCTCCCCTTTCTCTCTCTGAAGGGAATCTCTCCGACATTATATACAGCTCGGAGAGGATGTGTGGGTGTGTTGTAAAGTCTAGTAGATTTCCATCCACATGGAATAACTGACTAAGGCTGGTTACTCCACATGTTTGAATACGTCATGAAATTCTTGGTCGTCTGGACTACGAGGAAGTTTGAGATACATCATATGGTTAAGGATTCTTGATGGTCTGGGACAACAAGGTTTTGAATATACATTATGTGAACTGACATTCCTAGTGAGAAACTGTATGTCTCCAGCACATACTACTTCCTGTACCTTGTGTTTATGATCTATACTAATGCCTATATAATGTCTACAACAGTAGTGTTTAGGTAAGGTAATTTTTTGGCTTTCAGTTATTTTTTCCATCGTTTTCTTGGTGTTGAAAACTATTTTGGATAATTCTATGTATGTTTCGATGTCAAAATATGGCAAAATTACCTGAAAACACTACCAAAGTAAGGATGGGTACCATCCAGAGTGTTTTGTTTTTCTTTTTCAGTGGTTTTTCTTCTTGGTTTTCTTGGTGCTTACCATTATTTTTTATATTCCTATGTGTGTTTTGATGTTTAAATATGCCTGAATGACAGGAAAACACAACCAAATTAAGCATAGGTACTGTACAAATACGTTAGGTATAGGTTGGAGGTGGGTATACATAGGGTCTGGGTACGGTATGGGAATAGTGTTCATTATCCGGATGTTGCCAATACTCAGACATGATTTTGACTCTATTATGTCTGGATAAATGAGGGATTATTGTATATCATGACATTCTTTACGGGCATTATGCGAATTTCCATTCTTTTCCTTATTATTATTTCAGTATTGTAAAATAATACACATTTGCATAGTAGCAGTTCTGTCTGTTGTCTCATATACTATGCAAAGTCATCAAGAACTGCACACAAGTCACTGATTCAGTGTGACGAATCTAGTCTTCTGTAGGCCCTAAGTGAGATATTTGGGGGCTGACATATCCCACTTCCATTTTACCTGGTGTTAATAAAACCCAAGTAAGCATTGGAATAATATTAAGCCATCAGTGTCAATAGCACTTATTCACAACATATGAGAAACAGGGTATGAAAAAAAAAATAGCTGAGAGTACAGTTTTCTTTTATAACTACTTAATAAACAATTATATCAGAACTACGTGGACTGGAATTGTATATATATATATATATATATATATATATATATATATATATATATATATATATATATATATATATATATATATATATATATATATATATATATATATATATATATATCTATCTATCTATCTATATATATATATATATATATATATATATATATATATATATATGCTATATATATACTACATATATATATATATATATATATATATATATATATATATATATATATATATGTATGTATATATATATATATATATATATATATATATATATACTACATATATATATATATATATATATATATATATATATATATATATATATATATATATATATATATGCTGTATATATACTACATATATATATATATATATATATATATATATATATATATATAATTTATATATATATATTTTTTATATATATTTATATTAATCATATATATATATTTATATATATATATTTATATATACAGGTATATATATATATATCTTAATATATATATATATATATATATATCTTAATATATATATATATATATATATATATATATATATATATATATATATATATATATATATATATATATATATATTTATATATGTATATAATTATATATATTTATATATATGTATATATTTATATATATATTTATATGTATATTTATATATATACATATATATATTTATATATATATTTATATATATATACATATATATATGTATAATATATATATATATATATATATATATATATATATATATATATATATATATATAGATATATATATATATATATATAAAAGTATATATATATATATATATATATATATATAAATATATAAACATAAATATTTATATATATAAATATATATATAAATATATATATATATATATATATATATATATATATATATATATATATATATATATATATATATATATATATATATATATAAATAAATAAATATATATATTTAAGTATATATATATATATATGTATATATAAATATATAAATATATATATATATATATATATATATATATATATATATATATATATATATATATATATATATTATATATATATATATATATATATATATATATATATATATATATATATATATATATATACCCCCTGGGGGTAGGGGGGTTTTCAACAATACTCCCCCAGTATCCCTGCTTGTCGTAAAAGGCGACTAAAAGGGTTGGCGGAGGGTTAGTGCCCCTCCCTGGAAAACAACTAACTAAAAAAATAAACAACAAGCCTCGGACAAGGACTGACCAAACGATGACGACCCAGGACCGGACAAAGGA
>NC_137006.1:36142892-36185392 GCF_032717465.1 Coenobita brevimanus | reverse complement strand
TGGATTCAAGATGTTTAACAATATGCTTATTAATTAAAGTTTCAAATACCTTACCAAGAGAAGATGTGACAGCTATTGGTCTGTAATTGGAGGGGTCAGACGAACTTCCTTACTTCGGGACTGGGTGGATATTGGCTTCTTTCCATGAATTTGGTAATAAAGAAGTACGTATGCATAGTTTGAATAATTTGGCTAGGACAGAGGCAAGTTCAGGGGAACACTTTTTCAAAACAATTGGCGGAATTCCATCTGGGTCTGGAGCTTTATTGGTAGTTAAATTGTCTAGGATGGATTATACGAATCTTGTCTGTATTTTAAGTGGGGCAATTTCGGGAGAATCAAGTTCCAGCACTGAGACATTCTGGCTGGTATCATCTATGGTAGAGTTTCTTGCAAAGGTACTAGCAAAGATATCTGCTTTCCCACGTGGGTCATTTGTAATATTACCATCTGAAGATTTTAGTGGGGGAATGGAAGATGACTTGTTAAAGTTATTATTGAAAGAATTAAGAGTTGACCAGAATATTCTATTGTCATTAGGGCTGTTAAGTAGTTTTGATGCTTGCTTTTGAAGAAAGTTTGATTTAGATAGATTTAATACAGCTTTTGCATGATTTCTAGCAATTTTAAATTGGGAGAGTGATTCAGATGTTTTTGATTTTAAGTAAGAATTATATGCTAATGACTTTTGGGCTGTTGCTCTGTCACAATTGCCATCAAACCATTTTGGAGAGTTTGATCTTTTAGTGAATTGTTGACTTGGTATGAATAAATCCATACCAGCTAGTATTAAGTCGCAAATGTGGGACTGGGTAGAACTGGGATCACTAGAGAAGAAAGACTGCCATGGAACATCAGCAAGATAATTTCTAAATCCATCCCAGTCTGCCCTGTCAAAGTGCCATCGGGTCACCCTGACAGGTTCGGAATGGGGAGGTGTAGGAGGGTTAACTAATGAGGCTTTGATGACATTGTGGTCAGAGGATCCAAGTGGTGACAGTACCTCTATCCTGTATTGATCTGGATTATTTGTCAAGAATAAATCCAAGATATGGGCATTATGGTCAGGATTATCATGTATTCTGGTTGGTTGCTTTACCAACTGGGTGAGACTAAATGATTCCGCAAACAGCTCGCATTCTAGACCAGCGTCGTCAGTCCGGGCAGAATGCAATAACCACTCAACATTGTGTACGTTAAAATCACCCAAAATGGTAATTTCATTGCCAAGGGCAAGGTCAAGGTTACTCAACTGAGTGGATATGGAATCAAATACACTGGGTTTCGAAGAAGCATTGGGGGAACGATAAACTACACAGATATATATATATATATACACACACACACACACACATACACACACACATATATATATATATATATATATATATATATATATATATATATACACACACACACACACACACACACACACACACATATATATATATATATATATATATATATATATATATATATATATATATATATATATATATATATATATATATATATATATATATATATATATATATATTTACATATATATATATGGGCAGACTCGCGTGGCCATGTGGGATGTTAGAGGTGTGAGTGAAGAGCGCAAGAGGGTGGAAGTGGTGAATGTGTTCAAGAGTGCAAGAAATGCTGTGATGGCATTGTATGAAACGAAGATGAAAGGGTGCGAAGTGGAGGAGTGGGAGGGTGTGAAATGTGTATGATTGGGAATTAATGGACGAGGAAGATGTAACAAAGGAGTTGCTTTGTTGATGAATGAGGTGAGGCAGAGTGGAATGAGAGACTACAAATGTGTCAGCTCGAGGTGTATGTATGTCAAGTTCAAGTATGAGGAGGTGAAAGTGGCAGTGATTGTAGTGTATGCACCATGTGAGGACAGGACTGAGAGAGAGAAAGACAGGTTTTGGGATGAGCTGGGTGAAGCCCAGGAGCTATAAAGTGATCGTGATGGGGGATATGAACGGAAGAGTAGGCACTGGTCCTGAGGATGACATAATGGGTTGTTATGGAGTACCAGGAGAAAATGATAATGGGAATCGACTAAAGGATATGTGTCAGGAGAGGAGATTGAGTGCTTGTAATTCTTATTTCAAACACAAAGATGCACATAAATATACATGGCATAGAGGAAACAGGGATCGTGTGGAATGAAGACTGATTGATTACATGCTCGTAGAGAAGTCGATGATGGGAATGGTTGCTGATACGAGGGCTGTGAGAGGACGATGTGGAGGTCTGTCAGATCATACGATCTTGATATGCAAGATCAAGCTGAAAGGAGTGAGGTAGCTCAAGAGAGAGAGGAGAAGTCGGGGAGAAAGACTGAAAGTTGAGAAACTGAGGATCAAAGAAATGGCAGATGACTGCAGGACCAAAGTAGAGGACGAGTTAAAATCAGTGAACTGGAATGAAATTGATCTGGACAGCCTGTGGAATGCATATAGGGATTGCTTAGTTAGGAATGCTAAAGTGGTGTGTGATTTGGCAAGAGTATCAACAAAAAAGAAGGGTACAGCATGGTGGGATGAGGAGGTTAAGAGAGCGGTGGAGGAAAAGAGGAAGAAGTGGCTAAAGTGGTTACAGGATAGGGGTTCAGTTGAAATAAGAACTGAGTATATCAAGAGTGAGAAGCATGTAAAGAGACTAGTGAAGAGGAAAAAGGAGGAGGTAAATGATGATCTGGAAAGAAAAATGAATGCGAACTACTCTGAAAATAGGAAGTTATTCTGGAAAGAGGTGCTGAAATGTAGAAGCAAAAATGGAAAGAAATGTGATGGTGTGAAGGATGCAGGTGGTAGGTTACTAACCCATGGAAATGAAGTAAGGACCAGATGGAAAGGATACTTTGAAAACCTGATGAATGGGAATAGAGAGAGCAGAGCGGCTGTAAACATGATTGGTTTTGGGGGTGCGCAGAGAAGGAATATAGTGCCATGAGACGTGACACTCGCACAGGTGAAGAGCGCTGTGAAACGCCTGAAAAATGGGAAAACAGCTCGGGTTGATGAGGTGTATGCAGAGATGCTTAAGTGTAGTGGAGATATGTAAGAAGGCATGGATGAGTGAAACTGGACCTGCAGAGTGGAAAAAGGCTGTGATTGTACCCCTGTACAAAAATAAAGGTGAGCGAAGTGAGTGCAAGAATTATCGTGGCATAAGTTTATTGAGTGTTGTAGGGAAGGTATATGGAAGAATTATTATAAAGAAAGTAAGAGAGATATCAGAAGTCCTAGTGAGTGATGAACATGGAACAGGGTGGCTTTAGGAGTGGCAGAGGATGTGTGGATCAAGTATTTGCAGTGAGACAAGTAGCAAAGAAGGCTTGTGAGAAGGACCATAAGGTGTTTATGGCATTCATGGATCTGTGAGGAGTAGACTGTAGCACCAGTCGAACAGGGCAGTACTCCCAAAGTTGATGGCAAGCTGGTGATAGGGAGAGCTGGAGCTCCCGTTTCACCAGCCTTAAGGACTTGATCCTGACCATCTCCCTTTGCTGAACATTTTCAGTGCATTCATTTACACAGAGAGTAGGCCAGTATGCTCTCATAATACCTCTACCTTCAACTGTCTACACCACATTACACGCACATAACATATCACACCTTCTATTCACTGTCTTTAGTAATGGCTGTTGCAATCTTACTATCAAATGAGGTGGTACCTCGGATTGCCACCACTGGCAGGGTAGGGCTGGCGGCACAGGGTCCTCCCGGTCGCCATCAAGTGACTGTGCCGGCAGCGACTGTTGTTATTTCCGGGAATGCTCGTCAGCGAGGAAGTGAAAGTGCAGCCTTATTCTTCACCAACATCCGCGGCCTTACCACAAATTAAAACTCAGTTCATTTTTTCCTTCAGTCGATATCCCCTTTGGCCCTTTTACTCACAGAACCACAAATCTCACCCTCTACTGATATATCTCCATTTTGTTTTCCCAGTTACCATCTCCTTACAAACTTCCGTAACAAGGGCGGGACCTGTTCCTATATCAAATCCCAATATGCAGTTGACACTGTTTTAAACTTCACTTCATCCAATTTTGATTACTCATTATATAAACTAAATTGTCAAATCATTACCAAATATATTTGTGTAGTTTATCGTTCCCCCAATGCTTCTTTGGAACCCAGTGTATTTGATTCCATATCCACTCAGTTGAGTAACCTTAACCTTGCCCTTAGCACCGAAATTACCATTTTGGGTGATTTTAATATACATAATGTTGAATGGTTATTGCATTCTGCCCGGACTGACGATGCTGGTCTAGAGTGCGAGCTGTTTGCGGAATCGTTTAATCTCACCCAGTTGGTAAAGCAACCAACCAGAATACTTGATAATCCTGACCATAATGCCCATCTCTTGGATTTATTCTTGACAAATAACCCAGATCAATACAGGATTGAGGTACTGTCACCACTTGGATCCTCTGACCACAATCTCATCAAAGCCTCATTAGTTAAACCTCCCACACCTCCCCGTTCTGAACCTGTCAGGATGACCTGATGGCACTTTGATAGGGCAAACTGGGATGGATTTAGAAATTATCTTGCTGACATTCCATGGCAGCCTTTCTTCTCTAGTGATCCCAATTCTACCCAGTCCCACATTTGTGACTTAATAATAGCTGGTATGGATTTATTCATACCAAGTCAATAGTTCACTAAAAGATCGAACTCTCCAAAATGGTTTGATGGCAACTGTGCCAGGGCAACAGCCCAAAAGTCATTAGCATATAACTCTTACTTAAATAAAAAACATCTGAATCACTCTCCCAATTTAAAATTACTAGAAATCATGCAAAAGCTGTATTAAATCTATCTAAATCAAACTTTCTTCAAAATCATGCATCAAAACTACTTAACAGCCCTAATGACAATAGAATATTCTGGTCAACTCTTAATTCTTTCAATAATAACTTTAACAAGTCATCTTCCATTCCCCCACTAAAATCTTCAGATGGCAACGTCACAAATGACCCGCGTGGGAAAGCAGATATTTTTGCCAGTACCTTTGCCAGAAACTCTACCATAGACGATACCAGCCAGAATGTCCCAGTACTGGAACTTGACTCTCCCGAAATTGCCCCACTTAAAATACAGACAAGATACGTATAATCCATCCTAGACAATTTACCTACCAACAAAGCTCCAGGCCCAGATGGAATTCCGCCAATTGTTTTGAAAAAGTGTTCCCCTAAACTTGCCTCTGTTCTAGCTAAATTATTCAGACTATGCATACGTACTTCTTTATTCCCAAATTCATGGAAAGAAGCAAATAACCACCCAATTCCAAAGAAATGAAGTTCGTCTGACCCCTCCGATTTCAGACCAATAGCTGTTACATCTTCTTTTGGTAAGGTATTTGACACTTTAATAAATAAGCACACTGTTAAACATCTTGAATCCAACAACTTAATTAGTGATAGACAATACGGTTTTTGCCATGAAAGATCCACCATTGACATACTCAATCTCTTAACTCATACCATCCATCAATCAATTGATCTACATGGAGAAACTCATGCAGTAGCTCTTGATATTTCTAAAGCTTTCGACAGAGTATGGCACCGTTCCCTGCTGTCCAAACTCCCTTGCTATGGGCTAACGTCTTTTGTTCCTTTGATTTCTTCATATCTTAGTGACAGGAAAATAAGAGTAAAAGTAGATGACGTATATTCCAATTTCCACTCAATTAACGCCAGCATGCCGCAGGGATCAGTTCTGGCGCCAACCCTATTTCTGGTTCATATTAATGATCTCCTATCTGTCACCCACAATCCCATTCACTCATATGCAGATGACTCAACACTACATAGTTCATTCACACTCAGACACCCATTTACAATGTCTAATATCTCTACCTTTCAACTCAGTACAGCCATCTCCATAAATCAAGATCTATTTACGATCAGTGAATGGGGACAAAACAACCTTGTCTCTTTTAATGCTAATAAAACTAAATATATACAGTTAACTAATAGGCAGATATTACCAGATTCGTACATTACCTTCATGCTACTAATATTCCCATCTCCAAAAGTATTGAAATTCTTGGTGTCTCACTTAACAATGCCCTCAGCTGGACCTCTCATGTCAGATCACTTGCTAAAACCGCCTCAAAGAAAGTTAGATTATTGTATAGAGTCTGTAACTTCTTCGCTGATGAGCAGTTAGCTATGATTACAAGTTATATGCGCTCTCAGCTTGAATATTGCTCACCCTTGTGGAATGGTTGTGGAGAGGTTGCATTAAAACTAGACAAAATTCAGAACAAAGCTGTTAGAATCATTAACCCTGCAGTTACAAATAAACTACCTCCCCTGCAAGTAAGAAGGAATGTTGCCTCGCTTGCATTATTTTACAGATATTTTTTTGGCAAATGCTCAGACGAAGTTGCGTCCATGGTGCCACCTCTCCATGCCTTCCCTCGTGCTACACGGGCATCTGGTAGCGCTCATGACTGGAATGTCACTCAGCAATATTGCAGAACTTCTGCCTACCAGAATTCTTTCATTCCCCGAACTGCATTTCTCTGGAACTCGCTTCCCCGGAGTTGTTTCCCTCCAAATTTCAACCCACAGCTGTTCAAGTCTAACTGTTACAGATATTTTATGAACAGAGGACACCAGTAACCTGGTGTATGGATTATTTTTTTTATTCATTTGTTTCTCCTTCCTCCGTTCTGTTAGTAAAAAAAAAAAAAAATGACAATGTAGACAGAGAGGGTTTGTGGAAAGTTTTACGCATGTATGGTGTAGATGGTAAGCTGCTAGGTGCTGTCAAGAGTTTTTATGATGGTAGCGAAGCATGTGTCAGGGTTAATGGGCATCTGAGTGGTTCACGATCGGTGTAGGCGTGCGACAAGGTTGTGTGATGTCTCCATGGTTGTTCAATATATATATATATATGGATGGGGTAATGAGAGAAGTAAAACCACGAGTAATGGAGAGGGGGATGGCATTGGTAATGAATGGTGATAGATGGAATATCTCAAATTTGTTGTATGCTGATGATGCAGTACTGTTTGCAAGTACTGGACAAGAACTTGGTAGGCTAGTGCAGAGTTTTGCTAATGTCTGTGAGCGTCGTGCTTTGAGAGTAAATGTAGAGAAGAGTAAAGTGATGGTTATTGAGAGAGAAGGTGACTTCCAGTGCAATGTAACAGTGAATGGAGAGAGACTGGAATTGGTGAGAGAGTTCAAATACCTGGGTACAGTGATAGAAAAGAGAGGAAAATGTGCAAAAGAAGTTGAAAGTAGAGTGACACAAGGAAGAAAAGTTGCTGGTGCAATGAAGGCCTTGATAAGAAACAGAGGCTTGAGTGTTGCAGCTGCACGTGGCTTACATGAAGGAGTGTTAGTGCCAACTTTAACATATGCATGTGAGACTATGATGTGGCATGAAAATGAAAAGTCAAGAGTAAGAGCAGTGGAGATGGGACTGCTGAGGAATGTATGTGGAGTACAGAGGGTGGATAGGATACGAAATAATGTGATTCGTGAAAGATGCAGAGTGAGGAAGTCAGTGGACACCAGAATTGAAGAGAGTGTACTGAGATGGTATGGTCATGTGGAGAGAATGGATAACAATAGAGTGGTGAAGAAGGTATATCTGAGCGAATTCGAAGGAGAGAGGAGGCGAGGTAGGCCAAGGAGAAGGTGGAGAGATATGGTGGATGAATGTGTGAGGAAGAGAGGTTTGGAAGTCGGTGAGGCTAGGGAACTGACAGGAGATCGAGCTGGCTGGATGAATTTTGTGAGGAGATATGCATGATCAGGGATTTTTGGCACCCCTTTTTAACGTGGCAGCGTCTGGATTGACTCTGTCGGATACGATATGTGAAGCTACAGAACGTGGTGAATATTTTTGGCATATCCGATAGGGCCAGGATTCCGGGGGCTTGAATGATGAGTGAATGGAAGCGTGGCCCATTGGATTGGGCAATTTTGGGCTGTCTGGACATTGCTACTCCTCATCCTGCCCTTGAGTGGGAAAGGAGGTCCGGATGATGATATATATATATATATATATATATATATATATGTGTGTGTGTGTGTGTGTGTGTGTGTGTGTGTGTGTGTGTATACAGTAATCTTGCCAATATCCGATGTAATACAGCAAAAGGCATGTCCGGGAAGTGGGTTTGTGTCCAGATACTAGGACTCTGCCTCCTGGACTGGTACTTATGGACCCTAATCTAACCTAACTTTGAAAGTCACCTAAATAACTCCCTACCAGACTTACATAGTACCTATTTAAGACCCTATTCACACAAATAAGGGACATAAACCATAAAATAAATGAAAACGAACCAGAGAATGAGGAATCAGAAGAAAGTATGGAAAATATTTAGCAGTGTACAGGGTACTTATAGCCAGGGGCATCATTTCAATTTTCCTTGGGGGGGGGGGCATAGGCTATTTAGGAGGCCTCCCTACTCGCACCTCCCCACATGAGTGGGGTGACGAGCAAGCATTTTGAAGCCACATGGAAAGCTATATTTAGGGAATTAAAGCAGTGAACAAATATAAACACTCTATGTAATTGTTTGTTAAACCAGTTGCTTCATGACACACATGCTAATGTATATTCTGCCATTGGCAGTATGTCTGTGTGAAATTGAATATGTAATTTAAAGTTCATGTTAAAGTACATATCATTGCATTATACGCTAATGACCTTGGAAAACAGACCAAATAGCATTTTAAATATTTGTATTGGTGAAAGCCTAAACTGACTTCATTCTTATAGCCTAATGAAAAGAAAATGAATATAAAAATCAGAATGAAAAGTGTAAACTTGTAATTTAATTAAAAATGGGAAGTTTCTAGCTTACTAGCCACAAAAATATCATGAACCATATAAAGTAATGAGAAAAAGTAAGCTCTACACTAAGAGGTGGGAAAAGTAAAACCACAGCTTTTAAATTTGGAAGAGGCACAAATAAGAAAAGTATATTAATTTCAGAATTCATCAGAGGAAATTGAAAACTAAACTGTGTATATTTATTGCATTGAAAAATTAATAAACTACTGCAACAGTGGATATCTCCGTGATCTCTTCTTTGTAAAGTTATCACCCAGGGTGTTAAAATTAAAATTTTTAACAAGTACCTTTTCTGAGGCCATAAGTAGCAAGTCACTTAAGTCATTCATTGCCTTCATTAGTTACTGGAAGGGTGATAAGAATTTTGACAATTTTCACTATTTCTGAATACGCACAATCTAATGGTTTGAGTTCATATAATTCAAACAGATTCTTTGGCTTGCCAGTCTTACTTAGAGAATGTCTTTTTGCGACAGATATTTGGGAAACTAGAAGAATTTCATGTATGTATATATCTTTGCAAGACTGTACTACATTAGAAAGCTTCTCATACTCTAGAAAGTCTCTGGAATTGAAATCAAATGCATTCATTGCTTCTATCAGGAGCGTGTTTTGTGTGAAGTGAATATCAAGCTTTGAGAGAAATCTGTCTAATATATCAAACTATGTTCTTTTGATTTCAGTCTTTGGAGCAATACAAGTATTCACCTCATTTCTCCCTAGAGCTGAATCAGTTAAGAAGCTCTTTAGTCCTGATGATACCTTCTGAATTCTCTTAGGTTTACTCAACTGATCTGAATTGTTCAAGTTAGAATCAGTCTCATATGCTGAAGCAAAATCTTAAGCTTTGTCAAAAACATCAGAGAAAGCCTTGTCCGTTCTCAAGACCTGCAATTCTTTAATAGTTGACTGTATCAGAGAACAAGCTTCAGATAGTTAGACTTCCTTAGTTTGAAGCTGATTTGACAAACTAATGGTAAAAGGACTTGTTCAATAATATGTAGATCCATTACGAACCTGAGAGACTCTAACTTTTTGTTCAGTCCATTTGCTTCTGCTGCAGCTTCTGAATCAGAACTCTCTGAAACTGTATTAAGCAATGATAGCAAACGTCCACTGCTAAGCTAACCTTTGATATTGACTTATAGTAGACCATTTAGTTATAGTAGGTTTTTCTAGTGTCAAAACCTGAAGATCTTCCACTTTCTGTGCCTCTGTGAAAAGTTGGTTCCCTATGTTACTGTCAGCAACAAATGTGTACAGTGCGTTTAAAACTGGAAAAAATGAAGAGAGGCCACTGGTATTCTTTATGCAGTCGCCCAGTACTAAATTCACCTTGTGTGCATGGCCATGTCTGTATACTACTTGGGGAATTTTATCCTGTAGTCTTGCTTGAACCCCACTAAAGCATCCTCTCATTACACTAGCACCATCATAACATTGATCCACACAGTTAGATCAAATCAAACCAGATTGCTCTATCTTCTTATGTATAAAATCAGCTAAACTTGCAGCATTAGCCTTTTCCATGTGATAGGTTCCAATGACACGTTCCTTCACAATACCCTCACTAAAGTACCGCACAAGAATAACCATCTATTCCCTTTTTGACAAGTCTTTCTTTTCATCAACCATAACTGAAAAGTACTTGAACTCTGGTGCTTCAGCACAAATTGTGTCCTTGATATGGCTTCCAACAACTGATATCAACTCATTCGGGTACAGAGAGGTTGTGTAATGGCCATATCGTCTATCTGAATTTTGTTTTAAAGAGGGATTTATTTTAACAATTAGGTGAAGAATTTCTACGAAATTTCCTGAAATTAATGTATCACCTCCCTCATTATGTCCACGAAAAGACAGGCCTTGCCTTCCCAGTAATGCAGTGACTTTTAAAAGTAACTTTACATGTTCCCTCTTGTCCTCAATTTCTTGTTGCCTGGCTGAAGATAGAGAAGATGCTACAGACTGAGTAGACCATGACTGAAAATCCTTGAAATTAGACCAAGCTATCATACTCTTAATGTGTCTTTCACTTGCCTGATACTGTTTGAGAAGGGTACTGATATCTTTCCATTTCCTTGTTCCAACATCAATAAACGGTCTCCTACCTAGTCCTTCCCCCTTACGAACAGATGCTCCAGCAAAGTGCCTACATGGAAAGCAGTAACACGCATCTTGCGAGACCGAGTATTCTAACCAAGAAAAGATATCAGAATAGGGACTCATGAATTTCCTGTTATTCTGATTGCTTGGGTAGCTTGGTAGTTTTGGTTGACTAGGTTTATCATAGAGGGACTTGGATATATGTTGGAGTTTGTGATGTAGCTGGATTGTCTTTTGTATCTTTTTGATCTTGGTTCAGTGCAACAGTATGTGCTAATGTGACCTTAGGTTCATCAACGGGAATCAAATCTGAGTCTTGACTAGGGGATGATGTAGTGGCTAAGTCAGTATTGTTAGTTGCTTTACTGGTTGAAGAACTTGAAGCTATGCAGGCATCATCATCTTATAAAGTGGAAACATTCTCTCTCTCTCTCTCTCTCTCTCTCTCTATCCATTTTATAGGATGATGATGCCTGTAGAGCTTCAAGTTCTTCAACGAGTAAAGCAACGCCCACTATGGGAACCACTGATCTAAATGAACTCTTAAGACTCCTGCCTACATGTACGTACTTCCTGAGATGAATAAAAACTTTGAATGATGACCAGAATACGATAAAAAAGGTAGTTCGATACTGAAGTTATCTGAACAGCGGGATGGGACCATATTTACATTGACATCCTTTAACATACCTAGTAAATTATTGTGATTATTACACACACACACACACACACACACACACACACACACACACACACACATAAGATATGTTTCACTCAAAATGTATTGAGGCTAAACACAAATTATTTTTAATTTCACGATGTTAACCTTATATTTTTTTCATTAATTGTAGTTGATTTGGAGGCCCCCTCAGAAAGCTTGAGGGGGCGAGCGCCCCTCGCTGCCCACCCAAATGATGCCCTTGCTTATAGTTATAGCATGTCCGTGGCCGCCTCCTCTAAGGCTCTGGCAATGGTGAAAATGCTCTTGAAGCATGTACAGTAATCCGGTGTTATGCTGCACTTAGTTCTCTGCGCTGTGAGTTATAATTGTTTAACACTGCACATTCTGTTCTTAATTGCGCCATGCCAGTTTCAACCACCAGTTTCAATGCCAGTTTGCACACCACACTTAATCCTTTGTGCTCTAAATTTTAATTTCTTAACACTGCACAGCACTGTAAATTTTCATGTGGTCTAGTGGTGAGGTATTGCAGTTTATTCACTGTTTATTCACAAAAACGAGCACATGTGGCATCCATTTCGATGAGCTTCTACTCATGATGGTAGTTAGGCGGTAACTGGGGATGGGAGGAACAACAGGGGAACGGCAGCCGTGCGTAAACACAGCTGTAAACACAGCTGTTTGGTGCTGCGCACCAAGTTCATATCACAGGTGGGAAACATTTGGATTTAAAGTGAGAAAAATTCGGATTTTTTATTTTTTTTCGTTTTTTGGCAATTTTGGGATTCCGAAGGCTCAGGCCCACCGGGTAGTGGAGTGTCCGGTTATTGGTTGTCCAGATAATAAAGGGATTACATATAGTATATATATATATATATATATATATATATATATATATATATATATATATATATATATATATATATATATATATATATATATATATATAGATAGATAGATAGATAGATATGATGCTGAAGAGAGTTGAAGAATTTTACAAAGAACTGTATGCATCAAAAACGGTAGTACCAATAGCTAACTTTTCTGTTGACACAAGTGAAATACTTGAGGTAACACCAGACGAAGTAAATATTTCTCTTAAAAATATGAAAAGAGGGAAGGCTCTGGGAGAAGATGGAATAGTACCAGATTTATTGTTGGATGAAGGAGCAGAAGTACCAAATAGGCTTGGTCATTTATTTACCCAATGTATAAAACAGAAGAAAATTCCCAAAACATGGTGTAATGTAATTGTTATTCTACTTTATGAATAAGGCGACTCAAAAGACCTTAGTAACTATAGACCCATTAGCTTGCTATCAGTCATTTACAAACTTTTCACTAAAGTCCTTGCAAACAGAATAGCTACAAATTTGGAGGAAAACCAACCTCGTGAACAGGTAGGATTCTGAAGCGGGTACTCGACTACTGATCATCTGCACACAATGAATTAGCTAATTGAGAAAACTACAGAATATAATAAACTACTGTGCTTAGGTTTTGTTGATTACAAAAAGGCTTTCGACTCAGTGGAGCACATAGCAATTATAAATTCATTCCGAGAACAAGGAGTGAATGAGAACATTGTAAAACTGCTCGAAAACATATATAAAGAGGGAACTGCTACAGTTAAATTACATAAGGACTCAGAGAAAATTAAGCTTGAGAAGGGCGTGTGTCAGGGAGATACAATTTCACCAAAGTTATTTACAGCATGCCTAGAAAGTATTTTCAGAATGCTAGACTGGCAAAACAAAGGAGTAAACATAGATGGAGAAAAGCTAAACCATTTAAGATTTGCAGATGACATTGTCCTAATCTCAGAAAAAGTAGAGACATTGCAAGAAATGTTAAATGACCTGAACAGAGAAAGTCTCAAAGTAGGGCTAAAGATGAACCGGAGTAAAACTAATGTTTAATCCTCAAACACCAAAGAGCGTCATAAGAATAAGTGAAGAAATTCTTGAAGAAGTTAAGGAGTACAATTACCTGGGACAAATACTAAAATTAACGAAAGATAATGATAGCGAAATAAAAAGACGCATTACAATTGGATGGAAAGTTTTCGGTAAACATAGAGACATTATGAAAAATAGCTTCCCAGTTTGTATGAAACGAAAAGTATATAACGAATGTATAATTCCAGCTATGACGTATGGTTGTGAAACTTGGAAACTGACAAAATCGAAGGAAAATAAATTAATTCGTTCTCAGAGAGCAATGGAAAGGTCAATGTTGGGAATATCTTTAAGAGACAGGAAAAGATCAACTTGGGTGAGACAGCAGACTAAAGTCAAAGATATTATAAAAGTTATAAAAGAACAGAAATGGAGGTGGGCAGGCCATGTAGCAAGAACAAGGGATAATCGATGGAGCAAGAGGTTGACTGACTGGACACCAAGAGATGGTAAGCGTAGCAGAAAAAGGCCAGACAGGAGCTGGAGAAATGAGATAGAGAAATTTGCAGGGAAAACGTGGCAAAGATTGGCTCAGTCAAGAAATTGGTGGAGAAGGTTGGGGGAGGCCTTTGTTCAGCAGTGGACTTGTAATGGCTGATGATGATAATGATAATATATATATATATATATATATATATATATATATATATATATATATATATATATATATTTATTTATTTATGGACTGCCCTCCACATTCACGGATTCAGCTTTCGCGGGTCTCGCAGATTCTTGGATTGCCCCTCTGTAGAGCCAAGATTTCATACTCGGCTTCGAACCGTAGCAGTGCAGACACTCGCAGGTCATTTCGCGCCAAACCAGGCCCCCACCAAACCACCACACTTCCATCTCTCCCTCAGTCTGTGTCCTACCAATGTCGTGGTCGCTTTCTTGCCACAATTCTGCCACGTCAAAACTTTCATAATTTCGTTACTGTGCCCAATAATTGTGCTCTCATGTGTTCAAACGTAACAAATGCATTGCTGTGCTCTTAGGGAAGCGAATTAGTGCCCCTCCCCGGAAAACAACTAACTAAAAATACGAACAAGAAGCCTCAGACCATGACTGACCAAAAGGTGACGACTAAGGACCGAACAAAGGACATGATATGGACGGCTACATGGAATGTAAGGGGTGCAAATGATGAGGTGAAAGAAACAGAGATAGTTCAGGTGTTTGAGGGTGCGAAAGTGGATGTATGTGGATTAATTGAAACTAAATGGCGAGATGAGAGTGTGAGGGAATGGGAGTATGGATGGGGTATATGCGCAAGACTAGGTGAGAATGAGAGGGCAAAAGAATGAATGAGTATTATTGCGAGTAACAGATGCAAGGAGAACTTAAGAGAGTATGGATCATTTGGCTCAAGGATTGTGTGGGTGAGATTGAAAGTTGGACTACAAATGTGGGCGGTTTTATACGTATATGCGCTGACGCAAAATCATGCAAGCAGAGTGAAAAAAGAGTTCTGGACAAATGTGGAAGCATGCATGGAAAAGTTTGAATGGAATGAGTGTTTTCGATCAGACATATGAATGGAAAAGTAGGGAATGTAAAGGTCGATGGAGTAGTTGGTGAGTGGGGTGTGCCTGCAGAGATGGATGAGAATGGCAGTGTTTTAGTGGACGTTTGTGCTGGGAGGGGGTTGGTAATAGCCAGTACCCTCTTTGGGCACAAAATGATCCATAGGTATACGTGGCGAGTGATGAGAAGGATGGGTGGTGAAATGAATGAACGGAAGGCAATGATTGATTATGTGTGTGTGGATGAAAGGTTGCAAAGGTGTGTAATGGATGCAAGAGTATTTAGAGGCTGGGGGAGTGGTCTTTCTGACCACCTCTTGTTGGTGGTCAGAATCAAGGAACAGAAGAAATGGAGAAATAGAAGAAGGGAAGGACAGG
The DNA here is from genome assembly GCF_032717465.1 of Coenobita brevimanus. Taxonomy (NCBI): domain Eukaryota; kingdom Metazoa; phylum Arthropoda; class Malacostraca; order Decapoda; family Coenobitidae; genus Coenobita; species Coenobita brevimanus. The sequence goes on along the minus strand of NC_137006.1, from coordinate 36,169,905 downwards.
AGGAAGTAACTCATACAAGGAGAGTGGAAAGGTTACAGAAAGATGAAAAAAAGGCAGAATATAAGAGGGATGTGGAGAAGCGATTGGTTAAATATGGATTGGAGCAGATGGGGGACGTTGAAAGTGTATGCAAGATATTCACAGATGAAATCTGTGCAGCATGTGAGGTGGTGTGTGGGATGAAGAGAAGACGAAAGAGGATTCAGGGAACAGCATGGTGAAATGAAGAGGTGAGTGAGGCTGTAGTACAAAAGAAGAAACATATAGTGAGTGCTTGAGAAAGAGGGACGTGGAAGAAGTTGAGAGACAGAAGAGAGTTAAATGTAGAGAGGAAGAGAGAGATGAAAAAATTGGTAAGAGAAAGAAGAGAGTGGATAAGGAATTTGGAAACAATGTGAGTGTAAAGTGGAGGGAATGTAAAAAAATATTCTGGAAGGAGGTAAAGAGAGTTAGACAGGGTGGCAAAGAAGTTAGTTGGGGAGTGAAAGACGAAAATGGTAGATTACCAGTGGAGAAGGGAGAATATGTGAGCAGATGGAGAGAACACTTTAAGAAATTGTTGAACATAAAGAATGAAAGTAATGCAAGTGTTAGTGACTGGGGAATGTCTGGGAGAAGGAGGGATGTGAGAAGAGAGGAAGAAATCAGTTGGATGGAAATTATGGAAGCAATGAAGAAAGTTAAAATGGGGAAAGCCCCAGGAATTGATGGAGTGTGTGGTGAAATGCTGAAGCATGGGAAAGAAAGTGGAGGAGTGGATGTTGAAGATGTGCAGATTGGCCTGAGAGGAAGGTAGAGTCCCAGAGGATTGGAAGTCAGGTATAATTATTCCCCTGTTCAAAGGAAAAGGGGAAAAGGATGTGTCTGGTAATCATAGGGGCATTTGTCTTCTTAGTGTAACAGGAAAAGTATATGGTGGGATACTTATTGACAGAATTAGGGGAATAACAGAGGAATTAGTTGGAGAAGATCAGGGAGGTTTTGGGAAGGGAAGAGGTTTTGTAGATGAGATATTCATTCTTAGATCTTTAGTGGAAAAGTTTCTAAAGAAGCGAAAGAAGTTGTATGTGACCTTCATGGATTTGGAGAAAGCATATGACAGAGTGGATAGACAAAGATTGTGGAAAGTATTAAGAATATGTGGAGTAGATGGGAAGTTGCTGAATGCCGTAAAGAGAATGTATGAGGGTGCTAAGGCTGCAGTGTGTGTGGATAGTGAACTTTGAAGGTTGGATTTAAACAGGGATGTGTCATGTCTCCATCATTGTTCAACCTGTATATGGATGGGGTTATATAAGAGATACAAGGTAGGGCAGTAGATGTGGGAGTGGCCCTAGTGAGAGAGGGCAGTGTTTGGAAACTCCCTGTGCTGTTATTTGCAGATGGTACTGTATTGTTAAGTGAAGACGAAGGGGAGCTGCAAGGCTTGGTGAATGAGTTTGGGAGAGTGTGTAGGAAACGGAATCTAAAGGTAAATGTAGGGAAGAGTAAAGTTATGGTCATCAAGAGAAGTGAATGTACAGTACAGTGAGGTTGTATTAGGAGGAAATGGAATATGTAAGTGCATTTAAGTACTTGGCTTGTGTGATGAGTAAGGATGGAAGTTTAGAGGGTGAAGTGCTTGAAAGGGTACTGTCACGGGGTTTTTATAATATTACGGTGTTTTTTAAAATAAATGCTTATATATCATTTAATTTGATATTAATAATCAATAATATTAAAGAGCAGGGACAATGATTGTCTTGCTAAATCGTGCAACGATTCTCTAAGAACGAGAATTTATAAACTTTCTCAACAGTACACAGCAGAGACTAATTACTCACAATTGCTGAATTACTGTACTGTTAGCCTCTGGAGAAAGTTACTTCACCCCTGACAATAAATAACTAATACTTATAATAATATCAGGTTCTTGCTGATGCATTAACTCCTATCTGGCACAACGGATTTTAAGTTAATACAACAAGACTGGTCTAAGTACCATTTATGAAGGCAAACGTTTATGCAAGCTAGGAGCTATATGGAAAATAAGCTTAATTTGGAGAAATGAAACGAGATTTTACTTTACACTGAGCTCAAGAAAGGAACTGTTAAATTTATTGATTACAAAAAATAAATTTAACTTTACAATTCAAATCAAATTAATGAGACACACTCACTCACTCACGCAATAGCTAAATACTTACGCCTAGAAAAAAAAGACCTTAATTAAACTCTTATGACTAGGATTATACAAAAAGGAAATACCAGTCGATGAATGCTATGTATCACCCGGGGGGTGGGAGGACTGGATTAACTGTCTCAGTGGAGCTTGGGTGCTAGCGACCTCTCACACTTCTGGAGCGCAGGACCCTCTTCCGTCACAACAAACACTCGACTGAATTCAAAATACATTGTATGGGCAGGACGCACAAGCCACCGGAAGAAGGCGTGGCTAACGGTTGATGCAAGGAGAGGCGAACAATAAAGAAACAATAGTATCACTCAGTAGCGCACTTAGTGACGTGCATTAAATCGGTCACTTTTGAAAGTGACGAATGTTTTGAAAAGTATACTCCGAAATGGAGAGAGAAACGGTTAACTGAGCAATACACAGTGAGGTTTCCACTAATAGTTCGTGGCTTCTCACAAAAGGGAAATGTCACGAATTGATTCGTGACATTACGCCCCTACAAAATTAAATTTTTTCCTTATGGGAAAAAATTTGTGGATATATATATATATATGTACACATCCTAAGTCATTCACACAAGATTCACACTGTGGTGTGTGTGCTATCCTGCTACAGGAGAAAGTCGCAGTCGCCAGTGAGCGAAAACAAACCTCGTATTTACGTTAATAGAAGCAAGCTTGAGGGAAAAACTCCGTGACGACGGTGAAAATCCTGTACTCAGGTCAAACTGAGCGAAAAGTCACTACATTTACACTGACAACTAATTGTTGTGTAGCGTGGTGTATGTAATACACGGTGTAGGTGTGACAGGTGTAGTGTAACTGTACCTATGTGTAAAATGACATAGTAAATAATAACATGGCGACGACGAAGGCAGAGGAGAAGGGGGGGCAGGGTGCGGCAGACGATCAGCTGGCCTGCACAGCAAAACTGCTACGCCCATTGCTGTACCTGCAAAAGTAATTGAGGTGGAGCATCAAAAGTGTCAATGAGACAAAATTCTTATTACGTTACAATTACTCTCTCTGCCTAGCAAGCAGTACATGCTACGAAAAGTACACTTGAGGTCGCCATTAATTTTAGTACATGATTAGTGTCGGCAAGTTGAGAATCCCTGTGCAAACTCAGGTCTTCCATAGCCTCGAACTGCACACGGGTCCTCAACCTGTGCCTTAACCTACAGTTCTTATATTAATATCGGGAAGCTGAGAATCCTCGTGCAAACTTGGGTCTTCCATAGCCTCAAGTCGCCTCTGCGGAATTCTCACTTCCCCCTTAACCTACAGTACTTATATTAGTATTGGGGAGCTGAGAATCCTTATGCAAACTTGGGTCTTCCATAGCCTCAAGTCGCCTCTCAACTTCCCCCTTAACTTACGGTACATAATATGTATGTACAGGCCCTGGACATAATGTGTCCTGCGGGGCCAATGGGCGAGACGTCAGGTCTGCACCCACTTCACCACTACCCTGTCTCTCAACTGACTCAGAGATTACAGGTGTGGTTATAAATGGCACAGGAAGGACATGTCCCTGATTAGTGGTGTTACTTTGACACACACTGCAGGAACGGACAAAACTATCTATGTCTCGTCCCATCCCTGGCCAGAAAAAGTCAGCTCGGATACGGCCCTGGGTCTTCCTTTTGCCCATGTGACCTCCTGAGGCTGAACAATGACCCCATTGTAACACTGCTAGGCGGTACTTGGCGGGAACGACAAACTGTAGTCGAACCTCGCCCTCGGGTGTTCGTGACTCACGGTAGAGCCGTCCTTGTTTGCGAAGGAACTTGGCTCGACCTCCCCGTGAATACTTTATCATTCGACCCTTTTGTTTGTTCCGCACAGCAGCAAGTGTTGGGTCAGAATGTTGTTCTTGTACAACAAGTTGACTACACATCAGATCTTGCGGCGATTCAATGATCACTGGGGTGACACAGTCTGGAGCCTCAACCATGGCTCGTGTTACCGCAGCAGCCGAAGTCTGAGTAGCATCATCATCGGAGCAACTATCCTTGACTCCTTGAATGTTGCCGATGATGAGTTCAAATAAAGGTTCTGGCATGACAACTGCAAGTGTCGTACCAGTATAAAATGGAGATGCCACCTGGATATATGCCTCAGGGAACAATCTCACTGATCTATCAATAAGGTTTGCATGGATCTGTCGACCTGTATACTGCTCAGGCCGAACTAAACTCTGCTTAACAGAGCAACCTGAGGAGCCATTGTCTCTCAGGACCTTCACAGGAATGCCTCCCACAAACCCTGGCTGAACAAGGAAGGTACTTTCACCTGTGGGAGGGCCTGTGGAGGAAGCAGCTAGCCACTCATGAGGCTGCTGGAACTGATGCGGCAAAGATTGTGCCTTGTGAATTATATACTTCAGGCGTCGTACTCACTGCCTGTGGAGATGGAACATTGGCCATCTGTGGAGGGGTGTTCACTGTCACTGTGGGACTAGTGAACTGTGGGGAAGTACCCATATTGGTAGGGACGTGACCACCATGCTGCTGCTGAGGAATGAAGGCTGCATTCACTTCCTGCCTCTTTTGAGCTGGTGGTGAAAAACTTTGTCCCGACGGTCGGTTGCGTGGCTGATACTGCTGCTGGTTAGGGTACTTGTTGTACCTCTTCCAAGCAGGCTGCTGTGTATTTTGCCCCTGGTCCTTCTGTGGTTTGCTTGGACCTTGACCATTACTCTGAGAACGGCCTTGGTGCTGGGATTCAGTCTGAGACAGCTTTCCAGACTTGGCAGTATCTTTTCTGCTCCAGGTGTTTTGCTTACGAGTTTGATACCCGTATGCAGTAAAGAATGCGTCAGCCTTCTCTGCCATTTGGCTGGCATCTTTCACCTGGCAGATCTTAAGCTGTGCTATGAGCTTAGCAGGCCACGACCTCTCTAGCTGTGTACACAGCATAAGGTCAATTATCCCCTGACGCGTGGAAGGAGTTTCATCTTTCTCCATCCACTCATTTAAGTAAGCTGTGAGACGATCAAGGAACTGAACAGCTGTCTCCTTGTCTTGGAGACGAGCTCGCATGAACTGAACTTTGGCGTCGTCTACTGTGAGACCATACGCCTTAATGAGCGCAGCTTTCATCATCTCATATGTGAGATTGTCTCCACGAATTCTGTGGAGAATATCGAGGGCAGGGCCCTCAAATAGGCTGAGAAACTGAAGCCGCTTAGCTGCCTCATCCAGTTGATATAAGTCTGCCATGTCCTCAAAACGAGCTATGTACGGCTCGATTCGCTCGCTTTCCTTGTATGAAGGAAGCTTGATGCGTGGGGTCGCCAGGACATGTGCAGGGAGAACGCTCGTGGAGCTTGGACCAACTGCACCAGACGTATCTGAAGCCAAGGAATCTCGCTTGAGCTTCAGCACTTCAAGTTCATGTTCTCGTTCTTTCTCTCGTTCCTCACGCTGTTCTCGCTCGTGTTCCAAGTCGAGTTCGCGCTGTTTTTGCTCGTGTTCACGCTGTTCTCGCTCGTGTTCCAATTCGAGTTCACGCTGTTTTTGCTCGTGTTCACTCTGTTCTCGCTCGTATTCGCGCTGAATTCTACGCTCTTCACGAGCATCTTTCTCACGTTCTTGCTCGTAATTGAGCCGTGAGAGTATGTATTCTTTATTTTCAGTTGGGTCCGATAGACCCATTTCTTTGGCTTCCTGTAAAAATACAGTAGTAGCCATGATGCTATCTCAATTTACTAAGTAACCGAAACTGAGTACTGACTGCTTAGCGACGAATGCTAATAAACACAAGTAAAGAGTACAGACACAAGTTAGTGGTGACCAGTCTTATTTAGTTAACTGGCAAAGATTAAAGCAAAAATGCGAATAACTAAGAACTCTCAGTAATTAACACAATGGGTACGGCGGCTACTCAGGAGCGAATAAAATCGTCTGGCGTTACCAAAAATAAAGTACTAAATAGAGTTAAGTACTCTACGGATTAATAAAGCAAAAATTCACTTGCTAAATTAACGGTAAACACCAGTAAACTTGTGCCTATAAACTTTAATTATAAATACCTAAATATGAATGAGTGAGCACTATCTCGTGAATAGCTTTAGGGTTAGGAGTTAATATCCTGGAATGAGGTTGCCAATTGTCACGGGGTTTTTATAATATCACGGTAATTTTGAAATAAATGGTTAAATATTATTTGATTTGATATTAATATTCAATAATATTAAAGAGCAGGGACAATGATTGTCTTGCTAAATCGTGCAACGATTCTCTAAGAACGAGAATTTATAAACTTTCTCAACAGTACACAGCAGAGACTAATTACTCACAATTGCTGAATTACTGTACTGTTAGCCTCTGGAGAAAGTTACTTCACCCCTGACAATAAATAACTAATACTAATAATAATATCAGGTTCTTGCTGATGCTTTAACTCCTATCTGGCACAACGGATTTTAAGTTAATACAACAAGACTGGTCTAAGTACCAGTTATGAAGGCAAACGTTTATGCAAGCTAGGAGCTATATGGAAAATAAGCTTAATTTGGAGAAATGAAACAAGATTTTACTTTACACTGAGCTCAAGAAAGGAACTGTTAAATTTATTGATTACAAAAAATAAATTTAACGTTACAATTCAAATCAAATTAATGAGACGCACTCACTCACTCACGCAATAGCTAAATACTTACGCCTAGGAAAAAACACCTTAATTAAACTCTTATGACTAGGATTATACAAAAAGGAAATACCAGTCGATGAATGCTATGTATCACCCGGGGGGTGGGAGGACTGGATTAACTGTCTCAGTGGAGCTTGGGTGCTAGCAACCTCTCACACTTCTGGAGCGCAGGACCCTCTTCCGTCACAACAAACACTCGACTGAATTCAAAATACATTGTATGGGCAGGACGCACAAGCCACCGGAAGAAGGCGTGGCTAACGGTTGATGCAAGGAGAGGCGAACAATAAAGAAACAATAGTATCACTCAGTAGAGCACTTAGTGGACGTGCATTAAATCGGTCACTTTTGAAAGTGACGAATGTTTTGAAAAGTATACTCCGAAATGGAGAGAGAAACGGTTAACTGAGCAATACACAGTGAGGTTTCCACTAATAGTTCGTGGCTTCTCACAAAAGGGAAATGTCACGAATTGATTCGTGACATTACGCCCCTACAAAATTAAATTTTTTCCTTATGGGAAAAAATTTGTGGATATATATATATATATGTACACATCCTAAGTCATTCACACAAGATTCACACTGTGGTGTGTGTGCTATCCTGCTACAGGAGAAAGTCGCAGTCGCCAGTGAGCGAAAACAAACCTCGTATTTACGTTAATAGAAGCAAGCTTGAGGGAAAAACTCCGTGACGACGGTGAAAATCCTGTACTCAGGTCAAACTGAGCGAAAAGTCACTACATTTACACTGACAACTAATTGTTGTGTAGCGTGGTGTATGTAATACACGGTGTAGGTGTGACAGGTGTAGTGTAACTGTACCTATGTGTAAAATGACATAGTAAATAATAACATGGCGACGACGAAGGCAGAGGAGAAGGGGGGGCAGGGTGCGGCAGACGATCAGCTGGCCTGCACAGCAAACCTGCTACGCCCATTGCTGTACCTGCAAAAGTAATTGAGGTGGAGCATCAAAAGTGTCAATGAGACAAAATTCTTATTACGTTACAATTACTCTCTCTGCCTAGCAAGCAGTACATGCTACGAAAAGTACACTCGAGGTCGCCATTAATTTTAGAACATGATTAGTGTCGGCAAGTTGAGAATCCCTGTGCAAACTCAGGTCTTACATAGCCTCGAACTGCACACGGGTCCTCAACCTGTGCCTTAACCTACAGTTCTTATATTAATATCGGGAAGCTGAGAATCCTCGTGCAAACTTGGGTCTTCCATAGCCTCAAGTCGCCTCTGCGGAATTCTCACTTCCCCCTTAACCTACAGTACTTATATTAGTATTGGGGAGCTGAGAATCCTTATGCAAACTTGGGTCTTCCATAGCCTCAAGTCGCCTCTCAACTTCCCCCTTAACTTACGGTACATAATATGTATGTACAGGCCCTGGACATAATGTGTCCTGCGGGGCCAATGGGCGAGACGTCAGGTCTGCACCCACTTCACCACTACCCTGTCTCTCAACTGACTCAGAGATTACAGGTGTGGTTATAAATGGCACAGGAAGGACATGTCCCTGATTAGTGGTGTTACTTTGACACACACTGCAGGAACGGACAAAACTATCTATGTCTCGTCCCATCCCTGGCCAGAAAAAGTCAGCTCGGATACGGCCCTGGGTCTTCCTTTTGCCCATGTGACCTCCTGAGGCTGAACAATGACCCCATTGTAACACTGCTAGGCGGTACTTGGCGGGAACGACAAACTGTAGTCGAACCTCGCCCTCGGGTGTTCGTGACTCACGGTAGAGCCGTCCTTGTTTGCGAAGGAACTTGGCTCGACCTCCCCGTGAATACTTTATCACTCGACCCTTTTGTTTGTTCCGCACAGCAGCAAGTGTCGGGTCAGAATGTTGTTCTTGTACAACAAGTTGACTACACATCAGATCTTGCGGCGATTCAATGATCACTGGGGTGACACAGTCTGGAGCCTCAACCATGGCTCGTGTTACCGCAGCAGCCGAAGTCTGAGTAGCATCATCATTGGAGCAACTATCCTTGACTCCTTGAATGTTGCCGATGATGAGTTCAAATAAAGGTTCTGGCATGACAACTGCAAGTGTCGTACCAGTATAAAATGGAGATGCCACCTGGATATATGCCTCAGGGAACAATCTCACTGATCTATCAATAAGGTTTGCATGGATCTGTCGACCTGTATACTGCTCAGGCCGAACTAAACTCTGCTTAACAGAGCAACCTGAGGAGCCATTGTCTCTCAGGACCTTCACAGGAATGCCTCCCACAAACCCTGGCTGAACAAGGAAGGTACTTTCACCTGTGGGAGGGCCTGTGGAGGAAGCAGCTAGCCACTCATGAGGCTGCTGAACTGATGCGGCAAAGATTGTGCCTTGTGAATTATATACTTCAGGCGTCGTACTCACTGCCTGTGGAGATGGAACATTGGCCATCTGTGGAGGGGTGTTCACTGTCACTGTGGGACTAGTGAACTGTGGGGAAGTACCCATATTGGTAGGGACGTGACCACCATGCTGCTGCTGAGGAATGAAGGCTGCATTCGCTTCCTGCCTCTTTTGAGCTGGTGGTGAAAAACTTTGTCCCGACGGTCGGTTGCGTGGCTGATACTGCTGCTGGTTAGGGTACTTGTTGTACCTCTTCCAAGCAGGCTGCTGTGTATTTTGCCCCTGGTCCTTCTGTGGTTTGCTTGGACCTTGACCATTACTCTGAGAACGGCCTTGGTGCTGGGATTCAGTCTGAGACGGCTTTTCAGACTTGGCAGTATCTCTTCTGCTCCAGGTGTTTTGCTTACGAGTTTGATACCCGTATGCAGTAAAGAATGCGTCAGCCTTCTCTGCCATTTGGCTGGCATCTTTCACCTGGCAGATCTTAAGCTGTGCTATGAGCTTAGCAGGCCACGACCTCTCTAGCTGTGTACGCAGCATAAGGTCAATTATCCCCTCACGCGTGGAAGGAGTTTCATCTTTCTCCATCCACTCATTTAAGTAAGCTGTGAGACGATCAAGGAACTGAACAGCTGTCTCCTTGTCTTGGAGACGAGCTCGCATGAACTGAACTTTGGCGTCGTCTACTGTGAGACCATACGCCTTAATGAGCGCAGCTTTCATCATCTCATATGTGAGATTGTCTCCACGAATTCTGTGGAGAATATCGAGGGCAGGGCCCTCAAATAGGCTGAGAAACTGAAGCCGCTTAGCTGCCTCATCCAGCTGATATAAGTCTGCCATGTCCTCAAAACGAGCTATGTACGGCTCGATTCGCTCGCTTTCCTTGTATGAAGGAAGCTTGATGCGTGGGGTCGCCAGGACATGTGCAGGGAGAACGCTCGTGGAGCTTGGACCAACTGCACCAGACGTATCTGAAGCCAAGGAATCTCGCTTGAGCTTCAGCACTTCAAGTTCATGTTCTCGTTCTTTCTCTCGTTCCTCACGCTGTTCTCGCTCGTGTTCCAAGTCGAGTTCGCGCTGTTTTTGCTCGTGTTCACGCTGTTCTCGCTCGTGTTCCAATTCGAGTTCACGCTGTTTTTGCTCGTGTTCACTCTGTTCTCGCTCGTATTCGCGCTGAATTCTACGCTCTTCACGAGCATCTTTCTCACGTTCTTGCTCGTAATTGAACCGTGAGAGTATGTATTCTTTAATTTCAGTTGGGTCCGAAAGACCCATTTCTTTGGCTTCCTGTAAAAATACAGTAGTAGCCATGATGCTAGCTCAATTTACTAAGTAACCGAAACTGAGTACTGACTGCTTAGCGACGAATGCTAATAAACACAAGTAAAGAGTACAGGCACAAGTTAGTGGTGACCAGTCTTATCTAGTTAACTGGCAAAGATTAAAGCAAAAATGCGAATAACTAAGAACTCTCAGTAATTAACACAATGGGTACGGCGGCTACTCAGGAGCGAATAAAATCGTCTGGCGTTACCAAAAATAAAGTACTAAATAGAGTTAAGTACTCTACGGATTAATAAAGCAAAAATTCACTTGCTAAATTAACGGTAAACACCAGTAAACTTGTGCCTATAAACTTTAATTATAAATACCTAAATATGAATGAGTGAGCACTATCTCGTGAATAGCTTTAGGGCTAGGAGTTAATATCCTGGAATGAGGTTGCCAATTGTCACGGGGTTTTTATAATATCACGGTAATTTTGAAATAAATGGTTAAATATTATTTGATTTGATATTAATATTCAATAATATTAAAGAGCAGGGACAATGATTGTCTTGCTAAATCGTGCAACGATTCTCTAAGAACGAGAATTTATAAACTTTCTCAACAGTACACAGCAGAGACTAATTACTCACAATTGCTGAATTACTGTACTGTTAGCCTCTGGAGAAAGTTACTTCACCCCTGACAATAAATAACTAATACTAATAATAATATCAGGTTCTTGCTGATGCTTTAACTCCTATCTGGCACAACGGATTTTAAGTTAATACAACAAGACTGGTCTAAGTACCAGTTATGAAGGCAAACGTTTATGCAAGCTAGGAGCTATATGGAAAATAAGCTTAATTTGGAGAAATGAAACAAGATTTTACTTTACACTGAGCTCAAGAAAGGAACTGTTAAATTTATTGATTACAAAAAATAAATTTAACGTTACAATTCAAATCAAATTAATGAGACGCACTCACTCACTCACGCAATAGCTAAATACTTACGCCTAGAAAAAACACCTTAATTAAACTCTTATGACTAGGATTATACAAAAAGGAAATACCAGTCGATGAATGCTATGTATCACCCGGGGGGTGGGAGGACTGGATTAACTGTCTCAGTGGAGCTTGGGTGCTAGCAACCTCTCACACTTCTGGAGCGCAGGACCCTCTTCCGTCACAACAAACACTCGACTGAATTCAAAATACATTGTATGGGCAGGACGCACAAGCCACCGGAAGAAGGCGTGGCTAACGGTTGATGCAAGGAGAGGCGAACAATAAAGAAACAATAGTATCACTCAGTAGCGCACTTAGTGACGTGCATTAAATCGGTCACTTTTGAAAGTGACGAATGTTTTGAAAAGTATACTCCGAAATGGAGAGAGAAACGGTTAACTGAGCAATACACAGTGAGGTTTCCACTAATAGTTCGTGGCTTCTCACAAAAGGGAAATGTCACGAATTGATTCGTGACATTACGCCCCTACAAAATTAAATTTTTTCCTTATGGGAAAAAATTTGTGGATATATATATATATATATGTACACATCCTAAGTCATTCACACAAGATTCACACTGTGGTGTGTGTGCTATCCTGCTACAGGAGAAAGTCGCAGTCGCCAGTGAGCGAAAACAAACCTCGTATTTACGTTAATAGAAGCAAGCTTGAGGGAAAAACTCCGTGACGACGGTGAAAATCCTGTACTCAGGTCAAACTGAGCGAAAAGTCACTACATTTACACTGACAACTAATTGTTGTGTAGCGTGGTGTATGTAATACACGGTGTAGGTGTGACAGGTGTAGTGTAACTGTACCTATGTGTAAAATGACATAGTAAATAATAACATGGCGACGACGAAGGCAGAGGAGAAGGGGGGGCAGGGTGCGGCAGACGATCAGCTGGCCTGCACAGCAAAACTGCTACGCCCATTGCTGTACCTGCAAAAGTAATTGAGGTGGAGCATCAAAAGTGTCAATGAGACAAAATTCTTATTACGTTACAATTACTCTCTCTGCCTAGCAAGCAGTACATGCTACGAAAAGTACACTCGAGGTCGCCATTAATTTTAGAACATGATTAGTGTCGGCAAGTTGAGAATCCCTGTGCAAACTCAGGTCTTCCATAGCCTCGAACTGCACACGGGTCCTCAACCTGTGCCTTAACCTACAGTTCTTATATTAATATCGGGAAGCTGAGAATCCTCGTGCAAACTTGGGTCTTCCATAGCCTCAAGTCGCCTCTGCGGAATTCTCACTTCCCCCTTAACCTACAGTACTTATATTAGTATTGGGGAGCTGAGAATCCTTATGCAAACTTGGGTCTTCCATAGCCTCAAGTCGCCTCTCAACTTCCCCCTTAACTTACGGTACATAATATGTATGTACAGGCCCTGGACATAATGTGTCCTGCGGGGCCAATGGGCGAGACGTCAGGTCTGCACCCACTTCACCACTACCCTGTCTCTCAACTGACTCAGAGATTACAGGTGTGGTTATAAATGGCACAGGAAGGACATGTCCCTGATTAGTGGTGTTACTTTGACACACACTGCAGGAACGGACAAAACTATCTATGTCTCGTCCCATCCCTGGCCAGAAAAAGTCAGCTCGGATACGGCCCTGGGTCTTCCTTTCCCCATGTGACCTCCTGAGGCTGAACAATGACCCCATTGTAACACTGCTAGGCGGTACTTGGCGGGAACGACAAACTGTAGTCGAACCTCGCCCTCGGGTGTTCGTGACTCACGGTAGAGCCGTCCTTGTTTGCGAAGGAACTTGGCTCGACCTCCCCGTGAATACTTTATCACTCGACCCTTTTGTTTGTTCCGCACAGCAGCAAGTGTCGGGTCAGAATGTTGTTCTTGTACAACAAGTTGACTACACATCAGATCTTGCGGCGATTCAATGATCACTGGGGTGACACAGTCTGGAGCCTCAACCATGGCTCGTGTTACCGCAGCAGCCGAAGTCTGAGTAGCATCATCATTGGAGCAACTATCCTTGACTCCTTGAATGTTGCCGATGATGAGTTCAAATAAAGGTTCTGGCATGACAACTGCAAGTGTCGTACCAGTATAAAATGGAGATGCCACCTGGATATATGCCTCAGGGAACAATCTCACTGATCTATCAATAAGGTTTGCATGGATCTGTCGACCTGTATACTGCTCAGGCCGAACTAAACTCTGCTTAACAGAGCAACCTGAGGAGCCATTGTCTCTCAGGACCTTCACAGGAATGCCTCCCACAAACCCTGGCTGAACAAGGAAGGTACTTTCACCTGTGGGAGGGCCTGTGGAGGAAGCAGCTAGCCACTCATGAGGCTGCTGAACTGATGCGGCAAAGATTGTGCCTTGTGAATTATATACTTCAGGCGTCGTACTCACTGCCTGTGGAGATGGAACATTGGCCATCTGTGGAGGGGTGTTCACTGTCACTGTGGGACTAGTGAACTGTGGGGAAGTACCCATATTGGTAGGGACGTGACCACCATGCTGCTGCTGAGGAATGAAGGCTGCATTCGCTTCCTGCCTCTTTTGAGCTGGTGGTGAAAAACTTTGTCCCGACGGTCGGTTGCGTGGCTGATACTGCTGCTGGTTAGGGTACTTGTTGTACCTCTTCCAAGCAGGCTGCTGTGTATTTTGCCCCTGGTCCTTCTGTGGTTTGCTTGGACCTTGACCATTACTCTGAGAACGGCCTTGGTGCTGGGATTCAGTCTGAGACGGCTTTCCAGACTTGGCAGTATCTCTTCTGCTCCAGGTGTTTTGCTTACGAGTTTGATATCCGTATGCAGTAAAGAATGCGTCAGCCTTCTCTGCCATTTGGCTGGCATCTTTCACCTGGCAGATCTTAAGCTGTGCTATGAGCTTAGCAGGCCACGACCTCTCTAGCTGTGTACGCAGCATAAGGTCAATTATCCCCTCACGCGTGGAAGGAGTTTCATCTTTCTCCATCCACTCATTTAAGTAAGCTGTGAGACGATCAAGGAACTGAACAGCTGTCTCCTTGTCTTGGAGACGAGCTCGCATGAACTGAACTTTGGCGTCGTCTACTGTGAGACCATACGCCTTAATGAGCGCAGCTTTCATCATCTCATATGTGAGATTGTCTCCACGAATTCTGTGGAGAATATCGAGGGCAGGGCCCTCAAATAGGCTGAGAAACTGAAGCCGCTTAGCTGCCTCATCCAGTTGATATAAGTCTGCCATGTCCTCAAAACGAGCTATGTACGGCTCGATTCGCTCGCTTTCCTTGTATGAAGGAAGCTTGATGCGTGGGGTCGCCAGGACATGTGCAGGGAGAACGCTCGTGGAGCTTGGACCAACTGCACCAGACGTATCTGAAGCCAAGGAATCTCGCTTGAGCTTCAGCACTTCAAGTTCATGTTCTCGTTCTTTCTCTCGTTCCTCACACTGTTCTCGCTCGTGTTCCAAGTCGAGTTCGCGCTGTTTTTGCTCGTGTTCACGCTGTTCTCGCTCGTGTTCCAATTCGAGTTCACGCTGTTTTTGCTCGTGTTCACTCTGTTCTCGCTCGTATTCGCGCTGAATTCTACGCTCTTCACGAGCATCTTTCTCACGTTCTTGCTCGTAATTGAACCGTGAGAGTATGTATTCTTTAATTTCAGTTGGGTCCGAAAGACCCATTTCTTTGGCTTCCTGTAAAAATACAGTAGTAGCCATGATGCTAGCTCAATTTACTAAGTAACCGAAACTGAGTACTGACTGCTTAGCGACGAATGCTAATAAACACAAGTAAAGAGTACAGGCACAAGTTAGTGGTGACCAGTCTTATTTAGTTAACTGGCAAAGATTAAAGCAAAAATGCGAATAACTAAGAACTCTCAGTAATTAACACAATGGGTACGGCGGCTACTCAGGAGCGAATAAAATCGTCTGGCGTTACCAAAAATAAAGTACTAAATAGAGTTAAGTACTCTACGGATTAATAAAGCAAAAATTCACTTGCTAAATTAACGGTAAACACCAGTAAACTTGTGCCTATAAACTTTAATTATAAATACCTAAATATGAATGAGTGAGCACTATCTCGTGAATAGCTTTAGGGCTAGGAGTTAATATCCTGGAATGAGGTTGCCAATTGTCACGGGGTTTTTATAATATCACGGTAATTTTGAAATAAATGGTTAAATATTATTTGATTTGATATTAATATTCAATAATATTAAAGAGCAGGGACAATGATTGTCTTGCTAAATCGTGCAACGATTCTCTAAGAACGAGAATTTATAAACTTTCTCAACAGTACACAGCAGAGACTAATTACTCACAATTGCTGAATTACTGTACTGTTAGCCTCTGGAGAAAGTTACTTCACCCCTGACAATAAATAACTAATACTAATAATAATATCAGGTTCTTGCTGATGCTTTAACTCCTATCTGGCACAACGGATTTTAAGTTAATACAACAAGACTGGTCTAAGTACCAGTTATGAAGGCAAACGTTTATGCAAGCTAGGAGCTATATGGAAAATAAGCTTAATTTGGAGAAATGAAACAAGATTTTACTTTACACTGAGCTCAAGAAAGGAACTGTTAAATTTATTGATTACAAAAAATAAATTTAACGTTACAATTCAAATCAAATTAATGAGACGCACTCACTCACTCACGCAATAGCTAAATACTTACGCCTAGAAAAAAAACACCTTAATTAAACTCTTATGACTAGGATTATACAAAAAGGAAATACCAGTCGATGAATGCTATGTATCACCCGGGGGGTGGGAGGACTGGATTAACTGTCTCAGTGGAGCTTGGGTGCTAGCAACCTCTCACACTTCTGGAGCGCAGGACCCTCTTCCGTCACAACAAACACTCGACTGAATTCAAAATACATTGTATGGGCAGGACGCACAAGCCACCGGAAGAAGGCGTGGCTAACGGTTGATGCAAGGAGAGGCGAACAATAAAGAAACAATAGTATCACTCAGTAGCGCACTTAGTGACGTGCATTAAATCGGTCACTTTTGAAAGTGACGAATGTTTTGAAAAGTATACTCCGAAATGGAGAGAGAAACGGTTAACTGAGCAATACACAGTGAGGTTTCCACTAATAGTTCGTGGCTTCTCACAAAAGGGAAATGTCACGAATTGATTCGTGACATTACGCCCCTACAAAATTAAATTTTTTCCTTATGGGAAAAAATTTGTGGATATATATATATATATATATGTACACATCCTAAGTCATTCACACAAGATTCACACTGTGGTGTGTGTGCTATCCTGCTACAGGAGAAAGCCGCAGTCGCCAGTGAGCGAAAACAAACCTCGTATTTACGTTAATAGAAGCAAGCTTGAGGGAAAAACTCCGTGACGACGGTGAAAATCCTGTACTCAGGTCAAACTGAGCGAAAAGTCACTACATTTACACTGACAACTAATTGTTGTGTAGCGTGGTGTATGTAATACACGGTGTAGGTGTGACAGGTGTAGTGTAACTGTACCTATGTGTAAAATGACATAGTAAATAATAACATGGCGACGACGAAGGCAGAGGAGAAGGGGGGGCAGGGTGCGGCAGACGATCAGCTGGCCTGCACAGCAAAACTGCTACGCCCATTGCTGTACCTGCAAAAGTAATTGAGGTGGAGCATCAAAAGTGTCAATGAGACAAAATTCTTATTACGTTACAATTACTCTCTCTGCCTAGCAAGCAGTACATGCTACGAAAAGTACACTCGAGGTCGCCATTAATTTTAGAACATGATTAGTGTCGGCAAGTTGAGAATCCCTGTGCAAACTCAGGTCTTCCATAGCCTCGAACTGCACACGGGTCCTCAACCTGTGCCTTAACCTACAGTTCTTATATTAATATCGGAAGCTGAGAATCCTCGTGCAAACTTGGGTCTTCCATAGCCTCAAGTCGCCTCTGCGGAATTCTCACTTCCCCTTAACCTACAGTACTTATATTAGTATTGGGGAGCTGAGAATCCTTATGCAAACTTGGGTCTTCCATAGCCTCAAGTCGCCTCTCAACTTCCCCCTTAACTTACGGTACATAATATGTATGTACAGGCCCTGGACATAATGTGTCCTGCGGGGCCAATGGGCGAGACGTCAGGTCTGCACCCACTTCACCACTACCCTGTCTCTCAACTGACTCAGAGATTACAGGTGTGGTTATAAATGGCACAGGAAGGACATGTCCCTGATTAGTGGTGTTACTTTGACACACACTGCAGGAACGGACAAAACTATCTATGTCTCGTCCCATCCCTGGCCAGAAAAAGTCAGCTCGGATACGGCCCTGGGTCTTCCTTTACCCATGTGACCTCCTGAGGCTGAACAATGACCCCATTGTAACACTGCTAGGCGGTACTTGGCGGGAACGACAAACTGTAGTCGAACCTCGCCCTCGGGTGTTCGTGACTCACGGTAGAGCCGTCCTTGTTTGCGAAGGAACTTGGCTCGACCTCCCCGTGAATACTTTATCACTCGACCCTTTTGTTTGTTCCGCACAGCAGCAAGTGTCGGGTCAGAATGTTGTTCTTGTACAAACAAGTTGACTACACATCAGATCTTGCGGCGATTCAATGATCACTGGGGTGACACAGTCTGGAGCCTCAACCATGGCTCGTGTTACCGCAGCAGCCGAAGTCTGAGTAGCATCATCATTGGAGCAACTATCCTTGACTCCTTGAATGTTGCCGATGATGAGTTCAAATAAAGGTTCTGGCATGACAACTGCAAGTGTCGTACCAGTATAAAATGGAGATGCCACCTGGATATATGCCTCAGGGAACAATCTCACTGATCTATCAATAAGGTTTGCATGGATCTGTCGACCTGTATACTGCTCAGGCCGAACTAAACTCTGCTTAACAGAGCAACCTGAGGAGCCATTGTCTCTCAGGACCTTCACAGGAATGCCTCCCACAAACCCTGGCTGAACAAGGAAGGTACTTTCACCTGTGGGAGGGCCTGTGGAGGAAGCAGCTAGCCACTCATGAGGCTGCTGAACTGATGCGGCAAAGATTGTGCCTTTGTGAATTATATACTTCAGGCGTCGTACTCACTGCCTGTGGAGATGGAACATTGGGCTATCTGTGGAGGGGTGTTCACTGTCACTGTGAGACTAGTGAACTGTGGGGAAGTACCCATATTGGTAGGGACGTGACCACCATGCTGCTGCTGAGGAATGAAGGCTGCATTCGCTTCCTGCCTCTTTTGAGCTGGTGGTGAAAAACTTTGTCCCGACGGTCGGTTGCGTGGCTGATACTGCTGCTGGTTAGGGTACTTGTTGTACCTCTTCCAAGCAGGCTGCTGTGTATTTTGCCCCTGGTCCTTCTGTGGTTTGCTTGGACCTTGACCATTACTCTGAGAACGGCCTTGGTGCTGGGATTCAGTCTGAGACGGCTTTCCAGACTTGGCAGTATCTTTTCTGCTCCAGGTGTTTTGCTTACGAGTTTGATATCCAGGCGTGCAGTAAAGAATGCGTCAGCCTTCTCTGCCATTTGGCTGGCATCTTTCACCTGGCAGATCTTAAGCTGTGCTATGAGCTTAGCAGGCCACGACCTCTCTAGCTGTGTACGCAGCATAAGGTCAATTATCCCCTCACGCGTGGAAGGAGTTTCATCTTTCTCCATCCACTCATTTAAGTAAGCTGTGAGACGATCAAGGAACTGAACAGCTGTCTCCTTGTCTTGGAGACGAGCTCGCATGAACTGAACTTTGGCGTCGTCTACTGTGAGACCATACGCCTTAATGAGCGCAGCTTTCATCATCTCATATGTGAGATTGTCTCCACGAATTCTGTGGAGAATATCGAGGGCAGGGCCCTCAAATAGGCTGAGAAACTGAAGCCGCTTAGCTGCCTCATCCAGTTGATATAAGTCTGCCATGTCCTCAAAACGAGCTATGTGACGGCTCGATTCTCGCTCGCTTCCTTGTATGAAGGAAGCTTGATGCGTGGGGTCGCCAGGACATGTGCAGGGAGAACGCTCGTGGAGCTTGGACCAACTGCACCAGACGTATCTGAAGCCAAGGAATCTCGCTTGAGCTTCAGCACTTCAAGTTCATGTTCTCGTTCTTTCTCTCGTTCCTCACGCTGTTCTCGCTCGTGTTCCAAGTCGAGTTCGCGCTGTTTTTGCTCGTGTTCACGCTGTTCTCGCTCGTGTTCCAATTGAGTTCACGCTGTTTTTGCTCGTGTTCACTCTGTTCTCGCTCGTATTCGCGCTTGAATTCTACGCTTCTTCACGAGCATCTTTCTCACGTTCTTGCTCGTAATTGAACCGTGAGAGTATGTATTCTTTAATTTCAGTTGGGTCCGAAAGACCCATTTCTTTGGCTTCCTGTAAAAATACAGTAGTAGCCATGATGCTAGCTCAATTTACTAAGTAACCGAAACTGAGTACTGACTGCTTAGCGACGAATGCTAATAAACACAAGTAAAGAGTACAGGCACAAGTTAGTGGTGACCAGTCTTATTTAGTTAACTGGCAAAGATTAAAGCAAAAATGCGAATAACTAAGAACTCTCAGTAATTAACACAATGGGTACGGCGGCTACTCAGGAGCGAATAAAATCGTCTGGCGTTACCAAAAATAAAGTACTAAATAGAGTTAAGTACTCTACGGATTCATAAAGCAAAAATTCACTTGCTAAATTAACGGTAAACACCAGTAAACTTGTGCCTATAAACTTTAATTATAAATACCTAAATATGAATGAGTGAGCACTATCTCGTGAATAGCTTTAGGGCTAGGAGTTAATATCCTGGAATGAGGTTGCCAATTGTCACGGGGTTTTTATAATATCACGGTAATTTTGAAATAAATGGTTAAATATTATTTGATTTGATATTAATATTCAATAATATTAAAGAGCAGGGACAATGATTGTCTTGCTAAATCGTGCAACGATTCTCTAAGAACGAGAATTTATAAACTTTCTCAACAGTACACAGCAGAGACTAATTACTCACAATTGCTGAATTACTGTACTGTTAGCCTCTGGAGAAAGTTACTTCACCCCTGACAATAAATAACTAATACTAATAATAATATCAGGTTCTTGCTGATGCTTTAACTCCTATCTGGCACAACGGATTTTAAGTTAATACAACAAGACTGGTCTAAGTACCAGTTATGAAGGCAAACGTTTATGCAAGCTAGGAGCTATATGGAAAATAAGCTTAATTTGGAGAAATGAAACAAGATTTTACTTTACACTGAGCTCAAGAAAGGAACTGTTAAATTTATTGATTACAAAAAATAAATTTAACGTTACAATTCAAATCAAATTAATGAGACGCACTCACTCACTCACGCAATAGCTAAATACTTACGCCTAGAAAAAAAAACACCTTAATTAAACTCTTATGACTAGGATTATACAAAAAAGGAAAATACCAGTCGATGAATGCTATGTATCACCCGGGGGTGGGAGGACTGGATTAACTGTCTCAGTGGAGCTTGGGTGCTAGCAACCTCTCACACTTCTGGAGCGCAGGACCCTCTTCCGTCACAACAAACACTCGACTGAATTCAAAATACATTGTATGGGCAGGACGCACAAGCCACCGGAAGAAGGCGTGGCTAACGGTTGATGCAAGGAGAGGCGAACAATAAAGAAACAATAGTATCACTCAGTAGCGCACTTAGTGACGTGCATTAAATCGGTCACTTTTGAAAGTGACGAATGTTTTGAAAAGTATACTCCGAAATGGAGAGAGAAACGGTTAACTGAGCAATACACAGTGAGGTTTCCACTAATAGTTCGTGGCTTCTCACAAAAGGGAAATGTCACGAATTGATTCGTGACATTACGCCCCTACAAAATTAAATTTTTTCCTTATGGGAAAAAATTTGTGGATATATATATATATATATATGTACACATCCTAAGTCATTCACACAAGATTCACACTGTGGTGTGTGTGCTATCCTGCTAAAGGAGAAAGTCGCAGTCGCCAGTGAGCGAAAACAAACCTCGTATTTACGTTAATAGAAGCAAGCTTGAGGGAAAAACTCCGTGACGACGGTGAAAATCCTGTTCTCAGGTCAAACTGAGCGAAAAGTCACTACATTTACACTGACAACTAATTGTTGTGTAGCGTGGTGTATGTAATACACGGTGTAGGTGTGACAGGTGTAGTGTAACTGTACCTATGTGTAAAATGACATAGTAAATAATAACATGGCGACGACGAAGGCAGAGGAGAAGGGGGGGCAGGGTGCGGCAGACGATCAGCTGGCCTGCATAGCAAAACTGCTACGCCCATTGCTGTACCTGCAAAAGTAATTGAGGTGGAGCATCAAAAGTGTCAATGAGCCAAAATTCTTATTACGTTACAATTACTCTCTCTGCCTAGCAAGCAGTACATGCTACGAAAAGTACACTCGAGGTCGCCATTAATTTTAGTACATGATTAGTGTCGGCAAGTTGAGAATCCCTGTGCAAACTCAGGTCTTCCATAGCCTCGAACTGCACACGGGTCCTCAACCTGTGCCTTAACCTACAGTTCTTATATTAATATCGGGAAGCTGAGAATCCAATATCGGGAAGCTGAGAATCCTCGTGCAAACTTGGGTCTTCCATAGCCTCAAGTCGCCTCTGCGGAATTCTCACTTCCCCCTTAACCTACAGTACTTATATTAGTATTGGGGAGCTGAGAATCCTTATGCAAACTTGGGTCTTCCATAGCCTCAAGTCGCCTCTCAACTTCCCCCTTAACTTACGGTACATAATATGTATGTACAGGCCCTGGACATAATGTGTCCTGCGGGGCCAATGGGCGAGACGTCAGGTCTGCACCCACTTCACCACTACCCTGTCTCTCAACTGACTCCAGAGATTACAGGTGTGGTTATAAATGGCACAGGAAGGACATGTCCCTGATTAGTGGTGTTACTTTGACACACACTGCAGGAACGGACAAAACTATCTATGTCTCGTCCCATCCCTGGCCAGAAAAAGTCAGCTCGGATACGGCCCTGGGTCTTCCTTTTGCCCATGTGACCTCCTGAGGCTGAACAATGACCCCATTGTAACACTGCTAGGCGGTACTTGGCGGGAACGACAAACTGTAGTCGAACCTCGCCCTCGGGTGTTCGTGACTCACGGTAGAGCCGTCCTTGTTTGCGAAGGAACTTGGCTCGACCTCCCTGTGAATACTTTATCACTCGACCCTTTTGTTTGTTCCGCACAGCAGCAAGTGTCGGGTCAGAATGTTGTTCTTGTACAACAAGTTGACTACACATCAGATCTTGCGGCGATTCAATGATCACTGGGGTGACACAGTCTGGAGCCTCAACCATGGCTCGTGTTACCGCAGCAGCCGAAGCCTGAGTAGCATCATCATCGGAGCAACTATCCTTGACTCCCTCAATGTTGCCGATGATGAGTTCAAATAAAGGTTCTGGCATGACAACTGCAAGTGTCGTACCAGTATAAAATGGAGATGCCACCTGGATATATGCCTCAGGGAACAATCTCACTGATCTATCAATAAGGTTTGCATGGATCTGTCGACCTGTATACTGCTCAGGCCGAACTAAACTCTGCTTAACAGAGCAACCTGAGGAGCCATTGTCTCTCAGGACCTTCACAGGAATGCCTCCCACAAACCCTGGCTGAACAAGGAAGGTACTTTCACCTGTGGGAGGGCCTGTGGAGGAAGCAGCTAGCCACTCATGAGGCTGCTGAACTGATGCGGCAAATATTGTGCCTTGTGAATTATATACTTCAGGCGTCGTACTCACTGCCTGTGGAGATGGAACATTGGCCATCTGTGGAGGGGTGTTCACTGTCACTGTGGGACTAGTGAACTGTGGGGAAGTACCCATATTGGTAGGGACGTGACCACCATGCTGCTGCTGAGGAATGAAGGCTGCATTCGCTTCCTGCCTCTTTTGAGCTGGTGGTGAAAAACTTTGTCCCGACGGTCGGTTGCGTGGCTGATACTGCTGCTGGTTAGGGTACTTGTTGTACCTCTTCCAAGCAGGCTGCTGTGTATTTTGCCCCTGGTCCTTCTGTGGTTTGCTTGGACCTTGACCATTACTCTGAGAACGGCCTTGGTGCTGGGATTCAGTCTGAGACGGCTTTCCAGACTTGGCAGTATCTTTTCTGCTCCAGGTGTTTTGCTTACGAGTTTGATACCCGTATGCAGTAAAGAATGCGTCAGCCTTCTCTGCCATTCGGCTGGCATCTTTCACCTGGCAGATCTTAAGCTGTGCTATGAGCTCAGCAGGCCACGACCTCTCTAGCTGTGTACGCAGCATAAGGTCAATTATCCCCTCATGCGTGGAAGGAGTTTCATCTTTCTCCATCCACTCATTTAAGTAAGCTGTGAGACGATCAAGGAACTGAACAGCTGTCTCCTTGTCTTGGAGACGAGCTCGCATGAACTGAACTTTGGCGTCGTCTACTGTGAGACCATACGCCTTAATGAGCGCAGCTTTCATCATCTCATATGTGAGATTGTCTCCACGAATTCTGTGGAGAATATCGAGGGCAGGGCCCTCAAATAGGCTAAGAAACTGAAGCCGCTTAGCTGCCTCATCCAGTTGATATAAGTCTGCCATGTCCTCAAAACGAGCTATGTACGGCTCGATTCGCTCGCTTTCCTTGTATGAAGGAAGCTTGATGCGTGGGGTCGCCAGGACATGTGCAGGGAGAACGCTTGTGGAGCTTGGACCAACTGCACCAGACGTATCTGAAGCCAAGGAATCTCGCTTGAGCTTCAGCACTTCAAGTTCATGTTCTCGTTCTTTCTCTCGTTCCTCACGCTGTTCTCGCTCGTGTTCCAAGTCGAGTTCGCGCTGTTTTTGCTCGTGTTCACGCTGTTCTCGCTCGTATTCGCGCTGAATTCTACGCTCTTCACGAGCATCTTTCTCACGTTCTTGCTCGTAATTGAACCGTGAGAGTATGTATTCTTTAATTTCAGTTGGGTCCGAAAGACCCATTTCTTTGGCTTCCTGTAAAAATACAGTAGTAGCCATGATGCTAGCTCAATTTACTAAGTAACCGAAACTGAGTACTGACTGCTTAGCGACGAATGCTAATAAACACAAGTAAAGAGTACAGACACAAGTTAGTGGTGACCAGTCTTATCTAGTTAACTGGCAAAGATTAAAGCAAAAATGCGAATAACTAAGAACTCTCAGTAATTAACACAATGGGTACGGCGGCTACTCAGGAGCGAATAAAAATCGTTCTGGCGTTACCAAAAATAAAGTACTAAATAGAGTTAAGTACTCTACGGATTAATAAAGCAAAAATTCACTTGCTAAATTAACGGTAAACACCAGTAAACTTGTGCCTATAAACTTTAATTATAAATACCTAAATATGAATGAGTGAGCACTATCTCGTGAATAGCTTTAGGGCTAGGAGTTAATATCCTGGAATGAGGTTGCCAATTGTCACGGGGTTTTTATAATATCACGGTAATTTTGAAATAAATGGTTAAATATTATTTGATTTGATATTAATATTCAATAATATTAAAGAGCAGGGACAATGATTGTCTTGCTAAATCGTGCAACGATTCTCTAAGAACGAGAATTTATAAACTTTCTCAACAGTACACAGGAGAGACTAATTACTCACAATTGCTGAATTACTGTACTGTTAGCCTCTGGAGAAAGTTACTTCACCCCTGACAATAAATAACTAATACTAATAATAATATCAGGTTCTTGCTGATGCATTAACTCCTATCTGGCACAACGGATTTTAAGTTAAAACAACAAGACTGGTCTAAGTACCAGTTATGAAGGCAAACGTTTATGCAAGCTAGGAGCTATATGGAAAATAAGCTTAATTTGGAGAAATGAAACAAGATTTTACTTTACACTGAGCTCAAGAAAGGAACTGTTAATTTTATTGATTACAAAAAATAAATTTAACGTTACAATTCAAATCAAATTAATGAGACGCACTCACTCACTCACGCAATAGCTAAATACTTACGCCTAGAAAAAAAACACCTTAATTAAACTCTTATGACTAGGATTATACAAAAAGGAAATACCAGTCGATGAATGCTATGTATCACCCGGGGGGTGGGAGGACTGGATTAACTGTCTCAGTGGAGCTTGGGTGCTAGCAACCTCTCACACTTCTGGAGCGCAGGACCCTCTTCCGTCACAACAAACACTCGACTGAATGCAAAATACATTGTATGGGCAGGACGCACAAGCCACCGGAAGAAGGCGTGGCTAACGGTTGATGCAAGGAGAGGCGAACAATAAAGAAACAATAGTATCGCTCAGTAGCTCACTTAGTGACGTGCATTAAATCGGTCACTTTTGAAAGTGACGAATGTTTTGAAAAGTATACTCCGAAATGGAGAGAGAAACGGTTAACGGTTAACACAGTGAGGTTTCCACTAATAGTTCGTGGCTTCTCACAAAAGGGAAATGTCACGAATTGATTCGTGACAGGTACAACAAGGAAGAAAGGTTGCTGGTTCCTTGAAAGCAGTGATAAGAAACAGGGAAGTGAGCATGGAAGTGAAAAATTTACTACATGACTGTATTGTGATACCAATTCTAACGTATGGAAGTGAAGCTTGGACCTTGTTGGAGGGACAGAAGTCAAGAGTGAGAGCAGTGGAAATGAGTTATTTGAGAGAAGCATGTTGAGTCACATGCAGAGGCAGACTGACAAATGAGGAAGTGAAGGAGCGTTATGGTGTGGGTGTGGATGTCATAGGAAGCATTAGGAGAAACAATGAGGTGGTTTAGCCATGTGTAGAGGATGGAGAGTGAGAGACTGATGAGGAGAGTGTATGTGAGGTGGAAAGGGGGAGAAGAGAACGTCCAGCCTTCGGGCTGTGTAAGGCCCGCAAGACCATTTGATAAGGCCCGCGAGGCAATTCATAAATGCTGTTTCATAAACTCATGGACGAATATATATATATATATATATATATATATATATATATATATATATATATATATATATATATATATATATATATATATATGCAATTCACCTGGTCGGACAGGATCACCTGCTGGTCGTGATCGTCAGCTGTTACCCTTCCGGAAGGGAGCTGAGAGCTCATATAATCCGATCTAAGGGCAAGGCTGTGACTTTCACACACGCACACACCCGTCCCCTTGCTCAAGGGGGACAGTAACCACCCACTTCGTCAGTGAAACTTTTCGCAACCTGAGCGAGGCGCGAAATCCCATCCACCAGTTGGCAAGCAAGAACGTTACCACTGCACCAGCGAGCGGTGTGTGTGTGTGTGTGTGTGTGTGTGTGTGTGTGTGTGTGTGTGTGTGTGTGTGTGTGTGTGTGTGTGTGTGTGTGTGTGTGTATTTTTCAGAATGACAGAGTATGCAGAGAGGGAGTAAGGAAGTGACACAAACAGGGACAAGCATATTAGGCCTCTCCTGTTGATGGAATAAAAATACGTCATTATGCTGAAGAATTTATTGTCACCAAAATTACATGTACAACACTCAAATAATATCAGTCTGCTAAGCGATAAAATTGTGTTAAGCTGCTTGATACATACCCCTTTTTCATCACGAATGCACGCCTAA